>NC_092375.1:63020402-63321773 GCF_030028105.1 Mobula birostris | reverse complement strand
TCATTAATAATTGTATTATCAAAAATAAATTTGACTGAACATGTCAAATCAAATACATTTCTGTCATAAATTAACTTGTGTAACTAGAACAGGAATTTAATCAGATCTCCTTACCCAATATAGTCTAACCTTGTATTAGGAGAAAAAACTTCAGCTGTTTGAAGGTAATTTGTTATTGGCCATTAATATAAACAGCTATTGTTAGGACATAATTTGGTCATTATCATTTAGTTGTCCTTCCTAAAAAATCTACCCTTCAAGTTAAAATATATTATTTCTTAAAGTGCTGTTGCAAAATTCAGTTATGTCTCTTGGTTAATGAAATCATAATGATTCAAAATTATTCTTTTCATTCAATCTAATGACATTTACCTTGTAGTGTTGATTTAGGTGAGATTTAAGAAGTTACTATTTTCTGTTGTCTGTTTCTATTGATAGGAAGAAACCAAGAGGAATTTGCTTCTTGACATGTTATGGTATAGGAATCAATTCCTAATCATGCATGTCCTTGTGAACATTTTTAAAGTGTGTATCTCAATTTGAAATCAGTCAATGTGTCCACGTTGCATGACCTCACCACTAAAATTAGAACAAAGGGTCTGATAATTCTTCTGAAATACTCCCTTTTAAGAGTCAGTCAATCAGCACAGAAACAGGCCTTTTTACCACCTACCCCCATGCACCCAAGCTAGTTTATTTGCCCATCTGCACGAATCTCATTTCCTGCTTTAAGACTGCATCATTCTCTGCCTTGCTTGTATAATTGTCTTTCTAAATGATTCTTAAACATCATAATTGTACCTTATTCTACCTCTCCATTTGGCAGAGCATTCCAGGTGTAAAACTGTTTATAAAGCAAAAAATAATTAGCTTATTGGTTCCGTTCAAGACTCTCACCTCTATCTTAAAGTTATGACCTGATTTTGGTTTCATTTAAGCACAGCTAGTAATTCATAATTTTCATTGGGGTAAGGTAGTATTTGATTTCAGTCTCTGAAATGTAGAATGAGGCTTCCCCATCTAGCTACAATAAGAGTTCAAATGCCACTGGGGCAGTTATTGCATCTTTCCTCTCCAATATCCTACAACAACAAATGTGAGTCCATAGCAATCGAAGAGTTTTGGAAACAATGGCTGCTGCTGCAAATAAATTTAACTTTAAAGTACATGGATTCCAATTTCAAATTAAAATATAAACAAGTTCATATGGCAGCTGGCTGGTGGCGTGGTGGCAGCTGGCTGGTGGCGTGGTGGCATCCGCACTGGACTTCAAGTCGAGTGGTCTCGGGATCCAATCCATCCAGCTCCTTGCACGCTTTCCATCTGTGCTGAGTTGAGCTAGCAACTCAGCCTCGCAAAAATCAGATAAAAATGCTAAAGAAATGTCCCGATGCACCATAAAGTGCAGAAAGGAACAACAATAAGGTCATATGGAACATAGACAACAGTTAGGTGGCACCATGGCATAGTGGTTAACACGACACTTTACAATACAAGAGACCCAGATTCAATTCCTGCCACTGCCTGTAAGGAGTTTGTACGTTTTCCCCATGACCACGTGGGTTTCCTCTTCCTCCCACAGTCTATAGACATACCGGTTGGTAGGATAATTGAACATTGTAAATTGTCCCATGATTAGGATATGATTACATCGAGAAATTGCTGGGTATCACGGCTTGAAGGGCCTAATCTGCATTAACTCAAAAGACTGGTTTAATATAATGACTGGTTTAAGCAAGCTAATATACAAATATTATCCAGCATGAAATTGCTTTATTGTGGTAACATATACAGACCTGCAAAGTGCTATTAAACATTTACTGAGCATAAGAATGCATTTGACCCATCAGTTTGAGGCATGTGGCTCTACTCCTCTGCTCCCTAACCCTTGTTTTCCCCATTGTTTAACTTCAAAGAGTCAATTATGCCCCACCAACCCCAAATAGAAAAGATGTCATGGTCACCATTTCATGTTCTAATAATACTCTGTAAAATGAAAACTTATCCCTCTCTCTTCTGATCATTTAAAATCGGTGCTCTCTCACAACTGACCAAAGAAACAGATTTTCTTGGTTCAGTCTAAACTCTTTTAAATCTCCTCTAAGCCTTCTCATCTTGTGAAGAAATAGCCTGAGTATTTCAATTCTCCTCACATTCCTGTAGTTTTCAAACTCTGGAATTGCCTTGGTGTATCTGTGCTGTAATGTTCTTTGGTTTTATTATTGTTTGCCTAATGGAATGGCCAAAACTACACATGGAAAAATATTTCACCATTTCACTTTCAGACACATTGTGCACTATGCAGCTGAACTCTCTGGCCTGCTCCATGACCCATCTATGTTGCAATTATTTCTGAAGTTATTCTGTTGTGACAATGGAATTTTTATCTATTTTTAATCTTCCATAAATGCTATAGTGTTATCAGAGATACTAATATTCCTCTTCACTAACGATTCAAAATAAATACAATTACATACGCCAGAGCACTGAAACAACACCTATCTATAAATTTGCTGATGATGCATCTGTTGTCAGAATCTCAGATGGCAATGAGAAGGCATTCAGGAGTGAAATAGATAGGCTGGCTGAGTGTTGTAATTTCAACTTTACACTCATTGTCAGCAAAACCAAGGAACAGATCCTGAACTTCAGGAAGGGGAAGCTGGGAGAACACACACTTGAGGGGTCTTCAGAGGAAAGAATGAGCACCTTCAAGTTCCTGGGCATCTACATCTCAGAGGAACTATCCTGGATCCACCATTTTTTTTTATGTAATCAGGGTGAAGGCATGCCAGCCGCTGAACTTCATTAAAAATTCAAACACGTTTTGTATGTCACTAAAGTCTCTAGCAAATTTCTACAAGTTTACCAGGACATCATTCTGACTGGGTTACATCTCCATCTGATATGGAGATGCTAATACACAGAATTACAGGAGGCTTTAGAGAATAGTAAACACGGCCAGGCTCCATCACAGGCACAATCCTTCTCACTGTGGAGGACATCTTCAAATGGTGGTGCCTCAATCCAGCATTCAGAACCCTCAACATCCAAGATATGCCCTCTTCTCATTACTACCAAAAGGGAGCAGCTACAGGAGCCAGAAGATCCCCACTCAACATCTTAGGAACAGATTCTTCCCCTCTCTCGTCAGATTTCTGAACAGTCCATGAATACTATGGTGCTATTCCTCTTTCACAATATTTTTTTTATTGGAACTTAAAGTAATTTGTTATGGCTGCACTGCTCTGCTGCCACAAAACAACACTGTTCACGACTGATGCTAGTAATTATAAGTCTGTTTCCTAAATGGCATAGTATTTTGTTAATCCTCTGTTTGAAGCTTATGATTTTATTGTTTATCAGAAATCTCTTCTCTCCAAGGGTTAAAGTGAACACAAAATGTTCAGTTATCATGAATGAGCTGGTTAATGTGCTGATGTACACAATTAAAAAGTTCTTTGTTTTCCTTGAAGTTTGCAACTGTATTTTGTGTCAAGTTAGGACAGTTTTTAATCAAAAGGAACAGGTGAAACTTAAAAGATGTTTAAAAGGTCTTTTTTTTTGTTAAGAAGGTACTATAATATATAACAGGTATTTATTACCAGTTCAAGATGTTAAGTTGTTCACCAATAAAAGTTTACTGCCAACAGTTAAGTAAGCAGCAACCTTGTTCAAAAGGTAATGTTTCCATGTAAAACAGCCTGATAAAATGATGTTGGACTATCCTCCTTATCTAAATGACAATAGCTACCGATGATGTGATACAAAGATCTAAAGGACAATTGTGAGTGGGAATCAGATTCCCTTATGCCTTTCTATGTCCATTCTTTTACAAAACAATTAAGAACTTTTTTGTGGAATTATGATTAGTACAAAAAAAAATCCATTCATTCTGGGGGGTGGGGTGGTATGGGTCTGGTCATCTGGAAGTGCGGAGAGCTAGAAAAGATGGCACTAGAGGTTCTTGCAGACCCAGGCAACATCTTCCATAAAACAGCTTATTCTTTTCTCATGTTTCTTTCCAAAATGACTGAGGTCTTGTCAGAGTCCGGGATCTACAGCCACAGCCCAAACTATGGTTCTCCGCAGGCGGTGAGTTCTTGCTCTCAGACTCACTGTGCAGTTGATATTTTGATAATTCCACATGCAACCTGGAAGACATGCACCTCCAAATTGCGGCCCCATGGACAACCCAGTCCTCACCATTGTTGCAGACTGAAGCATTGCAAGAGACTGAAACATTAGGATGGTGGGTGGTGTGTGCTACTGTTGGAGAAAGGCCTCTGCACTCAAGCAATCCACCTCCCCCCCCACTTCTCCCTTGATGGGGGGGTGGGAGCCTGATGGTCCTCAAGTCAGGGGACTCAAAGAAGCTACATGGCAGACTATAACACTGAAACAGCGAGTGGCTGGTCTCCCACTTGTTTGTTGCAGGAGCAACCTCTGTTCCTCACTAGTGAGAAAGAGCCTGTGTGAGATATCAAGTGTTCAATTACGGACTGTAGTTTTCTGATGGATTCTACATCAAGGTCTTGGATGCTACTGCTTACATGGTGGGGGGGGGAGGGGATTGGTGCTTTTGCTAGAGCATGAGGGGGAGGGTTGTTGCTTCTGCTGCTGCTTGTGCACGGGGAGATGCTTTGGGGTTCTGACATTTCTGTCATTCATTCTTTGGGGTTTTATGTTTCCTAGATTTCTGCAAAGAGTAAGAATTTCAGGTTGTATACTGCATACATTCTCTGATATTCAACTGAACTGCTGGTCAATATTTTGAAACATTTTTTAAGCAATTTCCTTGGTGTACACCACCATTAAGAACTTCTGTGATTGACTTAATATTCCTGGAGGGAAGATAAAATAAGACATCAAATCACCGTGGCCAAGTTTGCCTTGTCTTTGGAGCCCAAGTATGAAAGAAAAAATAAAATGAACAAAAATTCAAAACGCTGGAAGCACATCAGGCAGCAATAGCTGGGAGGTAGTGTGAGTAAAAAACCTTTAATGAAACTTAAAAACAAATGAGAAGACAAATGTGTTAGTTTGAATGGCAGGGGAGAGTAGAAAGTGCAAATTAAAGAGAACCAGAGAGTTGCTGAGGGGTCTGTACGTTCAGTTCGCTGAAGGAAAAAGAATCAATCTTTAATGAAAGGATTCTCCTTTCATCACCACATATTATGCCTCTTCCCTCTATTCTCGATATCCAAACAGTACTTTCAAGAACAGAGGCAATTCACTTGCACTTTTTCTAATTAATGTATTGGATTTTGTACTTGCGAAGCGGTCCCTATACACAAAAGCAAATGCAGGTCAACTGAACATTTCTGTAGTCCACAAAATCAGCCTTGAGTGCCCAGTTTCCTGTCTGTCAATTCTCCACTTCCACATTGACATCTAAATTCAACTTTCTCTATCACAGCAAAACTGTCTAGTGTTGGCTCAAAACAAAAGCCTCTCCACTTCTGTGGTAGTTCTCAGGCTTCCCTACCATATTTCAGGTGTCCCTCTTTCCCTTTCTCTATCGATGGGTCTGTATCTTTCCACTTCAATTTATTTAATTTTACTCCAACTCTAAATTGCAGTTTTTAGTGTAATTGTTACCTTGACCACGTATTAGATTAGATTAGATTCAACTTTATTGTCATTGTGCTGAATATAGATACAAAGCCAATGAAATGCATTTAGCGTCTGACCAGAAATGCAAAGAATAGTGTTATTTACAAAATAACTGCTAATTTAAAAAGTGCTACAGCACACAAATATAAAAGTACTGAGACAGTACAATACAGATGCAATACTGCTTAGCGCTGTGATGTGAGGTTCAGCAGTGTCACAGCCTCAGGGAAGAAGCCCTTCCTGTGCCTGCTGGTGCAGGAGCAGAGGCTCCTGTAGTGCCTACCAGATGGGAGGAGAGTAAAAAGTCCATGGTTAGGGTGAGATGCATCCCCAATAATGCTTTTCGCCCTTCTTTTCGAATGCTATTCTGACCCTTTCACAGATAATTTGTGTTCTTCCCCACTGCCGCCCCCATTACCAGCAACTTGAACCATGCCTGTTCTTGCACTTTCCCTCATGCAGCATCCTTGATCTTAAAGGAAGAAACCTCAGGGTCTCTTCCCACTGATGCTGCCAGACATTACAATTTCTGGACTGCTTCCAGAAATTTTAATGTTTTTGTACTCTTCTAATAAAATTGAAAATACAGTTATACTGCTTAGACAGATTAATGTGACCACAGTCTGCTTGTCATCGGTCTAGGTGTTCAATGTCACATCTGCTGATTCAGCTCATCTCAACTGGAACAAGTAGGCGCCAACAAATGGGTGCGTAGTTTGGTCTAAGGGTTGGAAACTGAATTCACGTCTTCTTCATTTTCCTTTACCACCTAGTCGTCCCTGGTGGAATGCATGCATTTCTGAATACTTTTTTTCAAAAATAAAAGCACTGGGTCAAATCACAAACAAGAGAAAATCTGCTGTAGGAACTCAGTAAGCCAGGCAGACTCTAGGAAAAAGGTACAGTCGATGTTTCAGGCCAAAACCTTTTCACAGGACTGGAGAAAAAATCTGAGGAGTAGATTTAAAAGGTGTGGCGGGGGGGAGGGAGAGAGAAACAAGGTGATAGGTGAAACCAGGAGGGAAAAGGATGAAGAAAAGAGTTGGGAATTTGATTGGTGAAAGAGACAAAAGGCCATTGAAGAAAAGGATGGAGGAGCACCAGAGGGAAGCAATGGGTGGACAAGGAGATAAGGTGAGAGGGAAAAGGGGATGGGAAATGGTGAAGGATGGGGCATTACTGGAAGTTAGAGAAATTGATGTTCATGAAATCAGGTTGGAGGCTACCCAAAAGGAATACAAGGTGTTGTTCCTCCAACCCAAGTGTGACCTCATCACGACATATCAGAATGGGAAGTGGAATTAAAATAGGTGGCTACTGGGAGATCCTGCTTTTTCTGGCAGATGAAGCATAGGTGCTTGGCAAATTGGTCTCACAGTCTATGTCGGGTCTCACTGATTATACAGGAGGCCAGACTGCGTGGACTGGACACAGTAAATGACCCCAACAGACTCACAGGTGAAGTGTCGCCTCACCAGGAAGGACTATTTAGGGCCCTGAATGGCAGTGAAGGAGGAGGTGTAGGGGCAGGTGTAGCACTTGCTCTGTTCACAAGGGTAAGTGTCAGGAGGGAGATCAGTGGGGATGGATGAATAGTCAAGGGAATTGCGTAGGGAGCAATCCATGTGGAAAGCAGAAAGTGGGGGGAGGGAAAGATGTGCATAATAGTGGGATCCCGTTAGAGGTGGCAGAAGTTGCGGAGAATTATGTACTGGAAGTGGAGGCTGGTGGACAGAAGGAACCTTATCCCTGGTAGGGTGGCGGGAAGATGGGGTAAGAGCAGACGTGCGTGAAATGGAACTGATGTGGTTGAGGGCAGCATTGATGGTCGAGGAAGGGAAGCCCCTTTCTTTGAAAAAGTAGCACAGCTCCTTTGTTCTGGAATGAAAAGCCTCATTCTGAGAACAGATGCAGTGGAGACGGAGGAACTGAGAGAAGCAAATGTCGTTTTAACATAGCAGGGTGGAATGAGATATAGTCCAGGTATCTGTGAGAGTCCGTGGATTTATAATAGTCATTGGTGGATGAGCTGTCTCCGGAGATGAAGACAGTGATAACTGGGTCCACCTGTAATGGTTTCTATCATTGATGAATTATATGAGGAAACCTACAGGAGCAAAGTAATGAGGACATGCTTTGGGGGGTAGTTGAGATTCTAATTTTAAACAAGATCAAATTTTATTGGTAAAATGCACCAGGAATATTCCTTCTGTGTAGAATGTAATAAGGACATCGTCAAAAGCTAAGACTTTTACTTGTTTTCAATTTGTACATCTGTGTATATTTTGGAAATAGAAATAAAAGGCAGCTGATGCTGAAAATATTGTTCTTTACTAATTGTAATTTGCTTTCTGTACATGCATTCAGAAGCTTTTATTTCAAAGTCCCTGGTTGACGTCTAATGAAGGGATTCATGATGTATGTGCTAAGGTTATTGTCAGACCAAACGTATTCAAACCAGTTGTACTAAGGTTATTGTGATACCAAACACACTCAAACCAGCTGCACTAAAAGTAATCAATATCATTAATAGTGATTACTTTATACTAACCAATTTTTGCCCCAGAGGTCTCTAACTTCTAGGAATAGCCTGTAATTCTCAATCTTCCATTCAGAAACTGAAACCTGTGGTGTCTTAATCATTGCAAACCAAATTTTGACACAATTTTCCTCTTCATTTTTTATTACTAGCTACAGATTTGTAGTTACAACAAAAGCCCTAATGACATTAGGAGCCTGGATTTTGCAATCAGCCAGAAAGTAATTTCACAAAATCTAGTAATCACCAGAGCAAGTTTACACACATTGATTGCATTTAGCTGTCAGTTTAGAGGGACCCCTTGGATCCAGTAGTGTAATGCTGATGCGGAAATTATTTATGATAAATTTCACAGCTTTACATACATACACAACTTCTGCAAACAATACATCACATGTTAAATCATTGCCCTCACCAGATAGAATGCCAAATGAGGTCTGGCAGCAATCCCAGCCATCACTTAGTTCCCTATCAGCTATTCTCTCTCATGTCTATTGAATGTCCCCCCACCCCAATTCTTCTCTCCACCACCTATATTAGGACCAATTTAAAATGGCCAAAGAAATTATTAATATTTTTTGGGATGTGGAACGAAACTGGAAAACCATGAAGTCACAGGAAGGAGCCAACTCCACACAGACTGCACCAGGGTTCAGATCTTCTCCAGGCTACCAAACAAACACTTTAGCCATTACAGTTGGATGACAATGCTTAAACAAAGCAGATTAAATACGTAATTTAATGATTTAGAATTGGGAGCAATTTAAATATTTATTGATGGAAAACCAACATCTACTAACATAAATTTACAATTTTAGGACAATTGGGATTAATCTCTCTCTTCAGTTGTCCATCAAAATCCCATGACAACGTCCACTCCTTTAACGGTGAGATCTTTGATGACTATACAGTCCTAACCTGGACCCACAAGCTCTGTTGCAGGTGGGACATGTATATGTGGTAGTGGTGACAACCATGGCTGCATTTCTCCTGGCTCTCTTCTGCTGTCTTCTGGTTGTTCTTTCCATCTCCAGAATATGAACCCCGTCCCTACACAGCTGTCGCCAAGTGGTACGGTCAGCAGCGACATCCTCCAGGTCCTCGGGTCTGATCTTGCACTTCCTTAAAGCATTCTTCATCTGATCCTTATAGCGCTTCTTCGGCCTTCCAGCTGAGCGTTGACCATGACGTAACTGCAGGGTAGCCGACATGGGGGCTTCCTTATCACATGCCCCAGCCACTGCAGCAGACTCTGGGTGATCATGGCCTCAATAATTCTGAAGTTGGTCTTTACAAGTATTTCAGTGTGAGGCACTCGCTCACGCCAGGTAATTCCCAGGTTGCGCTGGAGGCAGCTTATGTGGAAGTGCTCCAAGGACTTGATGTGATGACAGTAGGTTACCCAAGCTTCACAGCTATAAAGGAGGGTGGTGACACAGAAAATTGGGATTAATAAACAGTGATTAAAGACACAGCAGTAAATAAAGACTAGTTCCGTAAGGTTGTCATAGTTGAAGTAATTGGAGTAGTCGGTGGGGGGGGGGGGGTTTGTAGTGGGAATAAGCTCCCACTATCTATTGAGTGCACATCTCAAATAGCTTCTGACGACGAAGTCCAGCTCTTGGCCTTCACGTGTGGCTTAGTTACTAAGCCCATCGGAACCATTTCTACTGACAGGTGAAGAGGCAAAGCAGGTTACTAGCACTTTAAAACCAGTTGCTCCGGGCAGCTCATCTAAAAGGAAAACTCTGATCTCCAACCTCTGCTGCCTTGTGGCTATCCCCACTCCTGGGGAAAGCTTCAGGAGTAAACAAAGGAAAAATCCAGAGCTGGAGTCCCTGAGGCAGTCCTATTTTGAGCTCAATGCTGACTGGCAACTCCTGCGACACTGCTGGTGGCAAACTGCATTGGTCTCTGCTGTTCCTTTGTGTTCATCAGCTGCATGGAGAAGGGGGAGTTTGTGCATCTTTTTTTTAATAGTACAGCACAGTACAGGCCCTTCAGCCCACAATGTTGTGGCGACCCTCAAACCCTGCCTCCCATATAAGCCCCCACCTTAAATTCAAACAACAGGAATTCTGCAGATGCTGAAAATTCAAGCAACACACATAAAAGTTGCTGGTGAACGCAGCAGGCCAGGCAGCATTTCTAGGAAGAGGTGCAGTCGACGTTTCAGGCCGAGACCTTTCGTCAGGACTCCTCCATATATATATATATATATATAAATTCCTCCATATACCTGTCTAGTGGTCTCTTAAACTTCACTAGTGTATCTGCCTCCACCACTGACTCAGGCAGTGTATTCCACGCACCAACCACTCTCTGAGTAAAAAACCTTCCTCTACTATCCCCCTTGAACTTCCCACCGCTTACCTTAAAGCCATGTCCTCTTGTATTGAGCAGTAGTGCCCTGGGGAAGAGGTGCTGACTATCCACTCTATCTATTCTTCTTATTATCTTGTATACCTCTATCATGTCTCCTCTCATCCTCCTTCTCTCCAAAGAGTAAAGCCCTAGCTCCCTTAATCTCTGATCATAATGCAAACTCTCTAAACCAGGCAGCATCCTGGTAATTCTCCTCTGTACCCTCTCCAATGCTTCCACATCCTTCCTATAGTGAGGCAACCAGAACTGGACACAGTACTCCAAGTGTGGCCTAACCAGAGTTTTATAGAGCTCCATCTTTACATCACAACTCTTAAACTCTATCCCTCGACTTATGAAAGCTAACACCCCATAAGCTTTCTTAAATATCCTATCCACCTGTGAGGCAACTTTCAGGGATCTGTGAACATGTACCCCCAGATCCTTCTGCTCCTCCACACTACCGAGTATCCTGCCATTTACTTTGTACTCTGCCTTGGAGTTTGTCCTTCCAAAGTGTACCACCTCACACTTCTCTAGGTTGAACTCTATCTGCCACTTCTTAGCCCACTTCTGCATCCTATCAATGTCTCTCTGCAATCTTCGACAATCCTCTACACTATCTACAACCTTTGTGTCGTCTGCAAACTTGCCAACCCACCCTTCTAACCCTGACATCCAGGTCGTTAATAAATATCACGAAAAGTAGAGGTCCCAGAACAGATCCTTGTGGGACACCACTAGTCACAATCCTCCAACCTGAATGTACTCCCTCCACCACAACCCTCTGCCTTCTGCAGGCAAGCCAATTCTGAATCCACCTGGCCAAACTTCCCTGGATCCCATGCCTTCTGACTTTCTGAATAAGCCTACCATGTGGAACCTTGTCAAATGCCTTACTAAAATCCATATAGATCACATCCACTGCACTAACCTCATCGCATAGACAGTAAGGATGCAATATTCATGGATGACCAAAACTAATAGTGGGCCTCAATTGAAGACTCACTTGGTCTAACAAAATAAATGATAATATTATCAAGTACTTTTAGTGCAATTATTTTTAATAACCTAAGTATTTTAAGTTTTTGTGAACCTAATTCTTTTGTAGAAAACTGCTGAGTGGTGAATCACTAAACAGTTTAGAGATGCATCCTATAATTCATGCTGAAGTCATGAAGCAACTGTCAATTTTACAGTATAATGATGGCAAAAGCAGACATATTTTGCCTTCATTACTACCACAAAAGAAGGGCCATCATTTTCCAACTGGCATCTTAGACCAATTATCTATTTGTGATTCCCGTAAAAAACTAAGAAATATTAAGGCAGTGAAGATCTCCTTACTACAGACCCAGAGAAGTCAGATGGTTATTAACTCTGCCATCATGCTTCTTTAAAATGATGTAAATCTGACTCTATTTTTGTGTATAGATTTATTTAACTTTTTATTTTAAAACTGCACCAGTCTTGTCTCATCTCTGTGGCATTTGCCAGATTGTGTTCAGACATTTTTTCTTTATTTCTTGGTTGCTTAGACAATAATAAATTATTCACTCTTTGTTCATTATGCCCATGATCAGAGAAAATAAGTTTTTGTTCAAATACATTCTTAATTACAAACCTCTTACATAATCCATCCATAGTCTTTATGTATAGTCTCAATATCAGTTCAAACTGACAGAGTGTACTTTCATTTTTGCAAGTTACACAAAAAATCTGAATTTATCCATTTGTTTTGTAAAAAAACATTGCACTTCCACTCACTGAAGAATCATTGACATCAATACTAGAAGGAATTAAATTCCTTTCTACTCACACATTGTGTATTGTTGCCAAGAATGCAAAGAAGATTAAAGACGGTGATTAGTTACCTCTAATCAAGTCTTTAACATTAGAACTCACCTTGCCACTTCTTAGACTGAATTTCAGTGATAGACTTCAGTAAGAATGGCTCACCATACTTTAGCAAAATCATAAACAATCTCTAATCTGACCAGTTTTTTCATAAACTTGGATTGCAAGTAATAATAAGGCAGAGTTAGAGTTCTGGATGCAGTTTCACAGGGTGTAATTACTCAATGTAATCCATCAAATACCTACTCATTCAATTGTTTCAGAAACTGCTATAAGTCAACAGGGAAGTTACAGACACACTTGAAACCGAACTGATTCTGTCAACAGGATTTGTCCTCTAGGTATGAGATTTCCAATCCCCAGATCCAGTAATTACTGTATATTTTATAGAAGATTAGGCAAACAAGTACTAATTGAGTTCCTGGATGAGAGCCAAACTGTCACTGCATACACACACAAAGCTGCAGATCATTCAACTTAAAGGAGAGGTGTTAAACATATGGCTGCTTGGCTGCAGCCTCATCTCATTATCTTATATTTTAAAGACTAGATTTCAATTAGAATGGAGTCATTGACTAAAAAGGAAAACTAAAATTAATCTGAATTTCTGCCTCCCTGATAATTTGACAGAAGCATGGGATTGTTATTCTGAAGATTCTGTTTACAAATGGAAACTATATGTATTCTCAGGGTGTTCATTACATGAGATCCTGCCTCATGTCCCATGAGGAATTCTATTCTCAACTTCTGTCGAGATTCTTTAGAGCCTCCCCAACTCAACATGGAGTTCAACAATTTCAACTAATCAGCATTTTTATTTTAGATTTCCAGCACCCTCTCCATATTCCTCTGGTAAGTTCAGATAATTATTCCACATAATGATCTGCTCTATTCCAAACTTTGATCTCCAAGTACTACATTTTTACTTTGCATTGTCATCCATCTTATGATTTCACTTCTTCTAACTTCCAACCAATCAATCATAGACCTTTCATATTTCTTCCCTCTGCCTTCTTCATTCTTAAACTTGTTATATCTTTAACGCTTCCCAGTTTCCTTGTCAGGCTGCATTTTTCTTTAAAAAATGTTTTCAATTCCAGACTTTGCAATGTTTTGCTTTCATGATTCCTGTAAGCTACAGATACAGGTGCTCAATGTTAATAAAAATCAAAATAAAAACTGCCCATAGAGGAAATCAGAAATAAAAGCAGGAATTGTAATAACCGAACAGTTGAGACAATATCAGTGGAAATGGAAACAGTCAATCAACATTTATGGTCCAATACCCTTCATGAGAACTGTTCCTTTCCACAAATGTTGTCTGACCTGCTGAGTTTCTCCAAAATTCTCTATTTCACAAATTTATGTCTGTACCAGTTCCACAGCAGCCTGCGTACAGACAGCCAACGTGTCATTGCATGGTTATATTCAGAGATCCATGAGGGCACGCACACCAGGTATTACACGTTTACATGCTTTTTACCCGAACTTGTAGCCTCAGGATCAATGAACAAATCCCCAAATGATGGAGTACATAGATTAAAACAGCTAATAGACCAAGGCAAGCTATGTTCCAAAGGAAAATTAAGCAGTCAAAAAAGCCAAATTCTGCCTGGCATCATTTCAGTCCCAGATGCCATGTTATAAAGTAGGACAAACAGAGGAGAACTAAAACAACCATGAAGTAGGAACATGGTGATAGGTCATGAAGATTAGTAGTCTGGTTAGGAAACAATGGACCTCATTTGAGTCTATTGTGCAAACGGTGGCAAATGAAAGAGAATTTGTCTCATTATTCAACGAATGCAATAGCTTGCAACCCTAATGGCTGTTTAAAGCTAATAGGTTATTAAAGGATTTCTTTCATAAATATAAATGGCCTACAATCTGCTACAGCTGTAACCTTCTATTTACTGTATGCAGTACCGCTAAGTTGATATTTATCAAAAGCGGTATTTAGCTTCAGTACGAAAAGTGATCAGATTCAGGCTAGGAAAGTATTTCTCTCTGCTTCAAAATTATACTCAAATACTATGCAAATATACTTTACATGAGAGAGATATCAAATAGAAGTGTACAGATGTGAGATAGATTGGCTGGTTGAGTGGTGTCACAAGAACCACCTTACTCTACATCAGTAAGATCAGGGAATTCACTGGACTTCAGGAAGGAGAGGTCAAGGGAACACACAGCAGTCCTCATTGAGGGGTCAGCAGTGGAAAGTGTGAGCACTTCCTAGGTGTCTTCTCATCTCTGAAGATCTATCCTGGGTCCAACACATTGACATAACTATGAAGAGAGCACACCAGTGGCAATAGGGTTTTGCAGATATTTGGCATGTCGCCAAAAACTAGCAAATTTCTACAGGTGTAGCATGGGGGTCATTCTATCTGGTTGGCATGGAGGGGCCACAACACTGGATCAGAAAAAGCTGCAGATGGTTGTAAACTCAGTCTGCTCCATTGTGGGCACTGGTCTCCCCAGCAACAGGACATCTTCAAAAGGCGATGCCTCAAAAAGGCAGCAGCATCCATCATCCAGCATCGATGACATGCCCTCCTTTCATTGCTACAACCAGAGAGGTGGTACATGATGCTGCAGACTCACACCCAACATCTTAGGAACACCTTCTTCCCCTCCACCTTCAGATTTCTGAACTGACAATGACCCCATGAATACTACCTCACTGTTTTTTGTTTTCTTTTTGCATTACTTATTTAATTTGATTTGCTTCTATACATTTGACACTTCTTATTATGATTTATAGTTTATTTTATGTATTACACTGTAATGCTGCTGCAAAACAAACTTCACAAAATGTGACTGTGATAATAAACCTGATTCTGATTTTAAAAAAATATTACTTGTTCCTGAAATATGAAAGATACTAAATGCTCTTTATAGAATACTGACAAGAGTTGCAGGGTGGTGAATAAGCAACAAGTTGGCAAAGCTACAGCCAGATAGTGCCCTGTGAATGCAAATATATTTCACTTCATTAATCTAACAGAGACCATATTAAATTTAGAGTTTAGCTTTATTATTTAACACAAATTGTTCTGAGTTTATAAAAGATGAAAATATTTTCAAGTACATGCAAATATAGTACACTGTCAGCATTTTTGATACATTAAAAAGCATTGCACTAAAACACAATGAAGAAAATCTTAAAAAGTTATTCAAATTTAATTCATCTTCTACTTCGATGTATCAATTCAGTTGTGCCTGACCATTTGTTTATGACAAATGGAGGGACCTTTGTGGTGTTCCTCAGGGCAAATCAAATAAGAATGAATGCTCTTGGGTTCCCCTCCTTCCTTTCACGCCTTAGTTGCAGCCAGTTCAGTGAACAAATCCCAACTACGTAATTCCTAATTCATGCACTGCTCGGGGCGCCGGAGTTCAGTTCCAGCGCTCTCTGTAAGAAGTCCGTACATCCTCCCCGTGGAATAGGTGGTTTTTCGCCAGGTGCTCCGGTCTCCTCCCACAGTCCACAGAAGTAACAGGTAGGTTAATTGGTCATTGTAAATTGTCCCGTGATTACATTAGAGTTAAATCAGGGTTGTCAGGCTTTGTGAGGCGATGCTGCTCAAAGGGCTGGAACGACCTATTCTGCGCGGTATCACTATATAAGTAAATCAAAGATAAGCTCATTTGTTTCCAGTGATGTTGACAGAAAAGTAAGTGTAGAAAATTTTTCCCTTCATCAGGCAATATTGGTTTATATTCACTCAGACAGGCAGCAGTTGTATCGTGGCGTCTCTGACAGTGCAGCCATTCCTCAGCACCACACTAAAAAATCAATCTTGATTGTGAGCTCCAGTACATACATCCCTACTTTGGATTTGTATTTGTAACCTTTTATCTCAGCCATAAGCTTTCTTTGAATGGGCTACGATGTTACCATTTCAGATCAATAAAACTAATACAGCACATAATGTGCAACATAACCTTTTGTCACTTTGTTAGTGTAAGACTTTTAAAGTCACAAACTCTACCTTTTTTTCTCAAGGTATACTGTTCTAACCTGCACAGATGTGAAATAGGATTGGTCTGAATCCCAGAAAAAGTGCGTTGGGCTGCATACCCATTTTCAAGGTTATTACATTTGTTATAGAGACAAAAATAATGAATTGCAAGACTCACTACTACTGAACATACTTGGTTGTTGACAGCGAGTCATTCACAATTCCAATGAATTACAAACTGTAGATTTGCCTTTACCTTGTGTGGACCTCCCATAATAAAGCAAAATGCAAGATTATTGACTTTGAGAGAAAATATGAAATAATAAGTATCTTAAATGGTTTCACCGAGTAAAAGGTACATTGGTGTACTCTTACTTCTGTTCCTTTAGAATTAAATCTCAGCTGGCACAATGAATGGAACAACATAGATAAAACAATGACAACCCATAAAGTCACATTTCCCATTGCAAAGTTTGCTTCTTGGTCTTCTGAGAGCTATGAGTGCAGTACTGAGAACCGGAGAAAGATTGGGATAATCACAGAAGTTCAGAACAATGAGAGGGAATTTTGCTCAAACTCAGAAAATCATGGCCAGACTGGGCATTACATACAGGATAGTGGAGAAGTCCTGAAGCAGGATACACAATCCAGAGATGGGAGGAGGTCAGGTAGAACCGAGTTTAATTTTATTCACCCAACATGTGTTGAAGCTAATAATTCTCTAGCATACAAGGCTGTTGAGGACAGACCATTAAATAGACTCAAGATATAGTTCTCATTTAAATATGTTAAAGAGTACAGGATATGGAACGTGAATGATCAGCCATGATCAACCTTTGAAGGAGAGCAGGCTGCGAGGAATATTGGCCTATCCCAGTTCCTATTTCCTATGTTTCTGATACAACACAGGAAAGTGGTAAGAGATACAAAGCTGTGGGTGCCAAGGCCAACAGGAAGAGATAACAGCGATAGTTCAAAAGGGAAGCTGCACTTTCTGCCATTAATTACCAGGAGGCTTTTTATCTTAAGACAGACTTTTCAGCCACAAAGGGCCTGCAGTCATGCCTCATGGGATTGTTAGCAGGTTTATCCTCCAGGGACAGTCGTGATTATGCATGGCTCATTTCATAACAGAGCGCCGCGAGAAAAGGGAGGGTACAGTAGCGTCAACCATCACATTAAGGTTGCTGTGCTTGCTCAACCTCAAGTTATGGTATTTCACCACAGAAGAAGGAATTTGTGTCTCTTGTCATTTAATAATGTCCCTACTCAAGACCTTTGCAATCATTTGATCACCATTTGTTAGGATGTAGGTTGCCAGGGAAAGATCCTTGTGCCAGGGGAGAAGTTACAATACAAAAACCGATTAAGTTTAAAATAAGAAGAGATGATGCCGGAAATGTTCAGCAATTTAGGAAGAATCTTCAGAGAGAAGAAACAAACTTAATGATTCAGATCAAATACATATCATCAACTTGATACATTAACTCTGTTTCTTCCTCGAAAAATGCTGCTCAATTTGATAAAGAATTAAGGCTTTGATCAATTTATCTCAGATAAGGAGCACTTACAATATTTTGCATTTTAACTTCTACATCCAATTGCCTGGAAATCATTGTTGGTTTTATTAACAGAGAAAGCTGTAAAGTACTCATAAATGGTACCATTTCAAATTAATAGCTTAATGTCTTCAATAAAATATAATGCGGAGAAGACATGTGACAGATATTGCTGCTTAAACTCCCCACTTCCATAGATTTGCTCAGCCTGGATTGGTTTGGCAAATCTTAAAGACTGAAATCATCCTGGATCTGAATTGCAAAAGCACCCCAACTTGTATTGACTGCAACTGAGGTAAAAAAGTTCACATGGGTTAAACCAAGTAAACTACAGCCATTAATACACTCCAGGAACTTTTGATGTGGCCAAATCTGTGGTGTGATTGTACTACTATTCAGACATTCATAGTTCAAAGTAAAACTTATTATAGGAGTACATACATGCCACTACATACAACCCTGAGATTTTTTTTTCCTGCTGGCATATTCAGCAAATCTACAGAACAGTAACTGTAAACAGAATCAATGAAAGACCAAGAGCACAGAGGACAACAAACTGTACAAATACAAATA
Source organism: Mobula birostris (assembly GCF_030028105.1). Taxonomy (NCBI): domain Eukaryota; kingdom Metazoa; phylum Chordata; class Chondrichthyes; order Myliobatiformes; family Myliobatidae; genus Mobula; species Mobula birostris. Next base: position 63,303,297 of record NC_092375.1, on the reverse strand, counting down.
TAAATAAATAGCGATATATAACGAGAGCCTAAAATAAGAAGATAAAGAGACCTTAAAGGGAGATCATTGGTTGTAGGAATGTCAGAAATAGAATGAGTGTAGCTGTTGTCTTTTGTTCAAGAGCCTGATGTTTGAAGGGTAGTAAGTGTTCTTGAACCTGGTGGTGTGAGTCCTGAGGCATTTGTTACCTTCTACCTGATGGCAACAGAGAGGAAAGAGCATGACCTGGGTGGTGAGGATCCTTGATAATGGATGCTGGTTTTCTACAACAACATTTCATTAGATGTGCTCGATGGTTGAATGTTTCAAGTTCAAGTCAGACCCATGTAAGTGCATTTGTGTTGAGACACTAGGCTTATTGGTAAATTCAGGGTCTACATCTGTCAATTATACTCTGGTGCTTTGCTCCCCTTTCAGAGCCTGATCTCGCAGATTTCCTACATTACCTTATGCTAGTTAAAACGGGTGCAAGTTTAAGTCTCCTTTAATTTCTCTGAGACAGGAAGGCATATTTTAAATATTTGATTATTTGTCTTAGTTTTAATGTTTATTTCATTCATTTTAATAGTTCATAGATGCATGAACATCAGTAACATTTGAATCAGTTAAACTGAAGATTATTTCATTAGGTTTGAAGAGATTTCATACGTCACAAAGGTACTCACATACTTCTACAAATGTACCATGGAGAGCATTCTAACTGGCTGTATCACCGTCTGGTATGGCGGAGGGGTACTGCACAGGACCAAAATAAGCTGCAGAGGATTGTAAACTTGGTCAGCTCCATCATGGGCGCTAGCCTCCAAACAGGACATTTTCAAGGAGCGATGCCTCAAAAAAGTGGCTTCCATCATTAGCAACCCCCATCACACAGGACATGCCCTGTTCGCATTGTTACCAACAGGAAGGAGGTACTGGAGCCTGAAGACACACACTCAACGATTCAGGAACAGCTTCTTCCCCTCTGCCATCTGACTTCTGAATGGATATTGAACCCATGAATACTACCTCACTACATATTTTATTTCTAATTTTGCACTATTTATTTAATTTATGTATATTTACTATAATTCACAGTTTTTCTCTATTATTATGTATTGCATTGTACTGCTGCCCCAAAGACGATGGATTTCACGACATATGCCAATGATATCAAACCTGATTCAGATTCAGATTTTTAAAAATCTGTAACCCGAGCCTCGCCTCCTAAGTTTGCCATGTTTTCACTTATTGCAGAATAGCACTTCACAGCCCTGAGCAAAGTCCTACCACCTGACACAGAGTATAAAGGACTCATAAAAACTGTACACTGCACCTACACCTCCACTATCAAGAGGAGATATTAGCGTTGTTGAAACACATAAAGGTGGATAAATCACTGGGCCTTACCAGTTCTATCCTAAGACGTTGTGAGGAGCAAAAGAGGAGATTGCAAGGGCCCGTCAGAGATTTTTGTATCTTTGTTAGCAAAGGGTGTGTTATCGTAGGACTGAATGATAGGTAATGCGTAAGGGCTGCAAGACAAGAAATGGAACTACAGGCCAGTGATTCTAACATTAGTGGTGTGAAAGTTACTGGAAGGGATTCTGAGGGATAGGAATTATTTGTATTTGTTATGGCAAGGACTGAATTGGAAGGTCCGCATTCTTTTGTTTCGTGGGAGTTTATATCTCACAAATTGACTGAGTCATTTGAGGAGCTTCAGAAACTTTCCCAGAGAAATGGTGCTTAAAACTCGACTCCATAGGTTTAAGGTATGGGATTAAGTGTCTGAGACAAAATTCTTTTACTCAGAGGATGGTTAGATTGCAACTCACTGTTCGATGGTATGATGGAAACAGACGCTCAACATTTGAAAAGTATTTAGATGAGCGCTTGAATTACAAAGGCATAGAAGGTATGGACCAACTGCTGCTCAATGAGATTAGTGTAGATGAGTACTTGAAATCAGTATGCTGAAGAGCCTGTGTCTCTGATATATAAATCTATATTCATATTTTTCTCCCGGATTGCTGCATAACATTGTTCAAATGAACAAGTTTTATCCAGCCCGTTGACAAAGGAGGAATCACAGCAGGATTAAGCTCTACTACTCTATGTGAAAATAACTGAAAACATCAACCATAAAGATCAGAATTTTTGTATTTTATTTTTGCCAGATTCCTAAATCTTGCAACTGCCACAAAAATATAGTGAAATATGGTCAGTAAGTGTTTAGCTATATGTACTTTCAAAGCCAATGTTCACAAAGTTTGTGTACCAAAATGGTATAAAATCACACACAGCTCTCCTGTGCTTTTCAAAATTAATTCTTTTCAATCATTCTATTTAGGTTTTGTGTATTTCATATGTGGTTTACCTAGTTATGAGGTTAAATCCAGTTTGGTAATTTTTTCATTTCTAAGCTTTCAGATAGATTGGCAGAAATTATAACTTCCTCCACTACAGATTCGCCAACAACCATAAATGGTTGTTTGATTGTTGTATCCAAGATCCAAATGGTTGGTCCTGCTGGTATTTTTTTTGTTTCCTTTTGGTACTACTTACTTAATTTAACTTTTTATACAGTATATACTTACTGTAATCTATATATATTTTTAAATTATTATGTATTGCAACATACTGCTGCCACAAAACAAATTTCACAACATATACCAGTGATATTAAACCTGATTCTGATACTACTTAACCAAGTTGCAACGTGATTTTGCTAATCCTGTCTACGTTACTTTGCAGCACCTTTACTCACCAAGGAAGTGGAACAAGATAACCAGATTGCTCATTTTTGGGATCAATGAAGTGAAAATAAAAGCCACAAGTATTGTAGTTTACATCAAAATAAATAAGAGTTTGTTAGTTTGTGAGTGTTGCCAAGGATAATAACTTCTACTCAATAACCCCTACTTCCTCCACACAGTCATGGAGCTATGCCAACACACCAGCAACCACCCCTCATGGAGCACAAATCCTGACTGCCTGGCTCAGCCTGAGGTGTCTGAAGCAATTGATACTACGGTCAAACAATTCAATGGCATGCATGCACTTCAGTTCAACAACAGACTTCATACCCTCTGCCTTGAGGCCCTCATGTTTTGGGTAGCATGTCACCTTTTCCCTTTTCACTTATGTTTTCTCTCAGTGCAGCCTTCAACAGGCCAAAAATACAATGCATCAGAACACCACATTATTAGCTCAAAATCTGATTGCACTCCTGGCTTTAACACCAGCATTATTTCAGTCTCATGTTAATACAAGTTTAATTTGATTGGCTGAGTACCTAAAACAATTTACTTCTCCTCTTTAACCTCAGACACATGAGCCACTTCTACCTTCAGTAAACATCACCAGAGCATCAATTTTACTTTCTCTTGACTGTTCTCTTTTTCACATTAGTGGCAGCCTCCATTGGGATTACTGGTCACACCACATTTCGTCCTTGTGCTTAAGGCAGGCTGGTTTTTCCAACAAGGGACTTCAAAATCTGCTTGACTCCTTATTTGTTGTATGATGCCAAATTCAACCACATCTCCATTATTTTGATTAAAACAATATTAAAGGTTGTCCCCTTTCTTGCAAAAAGTGCATACACTTATGCTGCCATGTTAAAGGTTTTAGTACCTGAAAATAAAGCTGTGTTTCTATTGAAATACTTAGCCCCAATTATTAAAAAAAATAAAACTTCTCATTAAAAAGCAGCTATTGGAGAGAGTTGAAAATAAAGTTTAAGCAAATACAATGCAATTAGTTGCAAGGGTTTGGGAAAATTTGTCAATTCTCAGTGGAAGGTCAACACCTGGTTCATCGCACCTATTCAAAATGAATTTATTTGCTCATCACTTTCTTTGGATTATCCCTGCTGCCAAGAATCAATGCCATTGATGGTATGAGAGCTCTCAGTGTACTTCAGAGAAAATCACCCATGTATTTTTTCTCATCAATCATGACCAAACTCATCTGCAATTCTTTGGAACTTCCATTCAACCTTTGATCTCAATACTGGAGCAACTACACATTTTTAAACTCCTGATCCTAGCCAGCAATTGAACCCACATATTAAAGGATACAGATTACCCCAAAGGTCAGTAAAAGTCATGGATTGCAGGTCAGCAGAAATTAAAGGCATAAAACATTTTTCTCTGTAGCAGAGGTGTTTAAAACTAGATGGTGTAAGTAATGGATAATAGTTTCAGAGGAGATCAAGGAAAAATTCTTTCACCAAGAAAAATTGGAGAACTGGTTTTATTCTTTCCAGAAATAATAAAATCTTGGGAGAGATTACTATCTCTTCACATATTATTCACAGGCAATAAAAGGCCTCGTTGTGTTGTGATGTATCACAGAAGATGTTGATTCAATTAAGGAGAAAACCAAGATTTTGCTAATGTGGACAAGAATCAGGAAAACACCCTTTGATTAACTCAGGCCCGCCATTTTGGGAGAAGTAGCATAAGCAACAAATTGGTTTCCCCTGGTTGTCCTTGCTCTACCCAGGAATCAATTCAAGCCCCCTTGCCAGCAGAATTACTTAGATCTTGATGTTTATAATCTGTTCTTGCAAAATGGTAAATTTATCAGAAGGCATTTCAAAACAAGCAGTCCCAAACAAAACCTACACTTGTGGAAATCAGCATCAATTAAAAAACCGCAATCATAGTATATTTTTAATGCTAACATCACTTTTGTGAACTATTTTGTGCTGAGTTTTATTTTATTCATGAATGCTTTTCCAAGGTGCTTCTTCAACCTTTGTATCTTATGCAACAAAAGAGTGACCTCAAACTGCTGTTCATGTTCTTTTTAGACCACTGTACTGAATATGTGGCAGTACGATGCTCCTGACATACCAAATCAGTTTAGCAGTACCATTCATTCATCAAGATATGATCAAAGCTATCTTGTTACCATAAATGCTCATTGTGATCATGTATGAATAATATCCTTTAAGCAAGAAATGTATTTTAGCTTAGTAGATTTTCTGGTTAGTATTTGACTTACTAATTCAAATTTCTCTCTTTCACCACTTACTGTACAAACTTCTACCTACTTGTTGCAAAAGAACCTCAGTTGAGAATAATTAACCCTGAACTCTGTAAAATTAACAATGGCATGCAAGTTGTTTATTCTTCTTGTCTTTGTTTCATTCACTGGTTGTCAGCTATCTCCTTCTTCATCTAGATGGAAAAATGGAAAAGGGGATCTTTACTTTCATTTGTGCATCTATCATTATAATTTGTTCACTTTCTAAAGATAATTCAATTGAAGAAATCCTTGAGATGAGAACCAGAACAAGACTAGCGTTTGTAAATGTGCATTTCAACCTTGACAGGGTTGCATAACAGCGTGCTGGTGGCCTGTTAATTCGCTACTGATTACAGGCCCAATTCTCCCCATCATGACTTCTATTAAGAGCAAATACGTACCCTTCTTAACTCCCAATGTTTGTATTACAGAAACTGGATGTTATGGGGACACAAATAAAGTATGAATGTTGGAGTCAAAATAACATTGATTCTAATAACCTAATAATTCATGAAACTCCTTCTGGTTTCGGAATGAAAGCTTCCTCTAGCATCATACGAAGTATAAACGTGCACATCATGCATAGTAATCAAGACAAGCTAATTTCCAACCAATTTTGCAAGCTGTTATGTGCAATTAGCATCTGTTTATAAGGCATAATAACAATCAAAGTCTATCCTAATAATAACTGAGCGAGCTTATACATTTTTCATACACCGAGGTGCCCTTCCATCACATTGCTTACATCCATATCTAATAAAGAGCAATTAATTCAGCTTACAATTTGTAATAACTTGTTTGAAAGTGGCAATTGTGAATGTACATATGAAGTTTCAAACCACTGTGGATGATGCCATAATTGACAAAATATAAGAATTAGCATAACACTATTACAGCAAGACCAATTGGAGTTCAATTCCTGCTGCTGGCTGTAAGGAGTTGTGCACGATCTCCCCATGACTACCTGGGTTTCCTCCAAGTGCTTTGGTTTCCTCCTACATTCCAAAGATGTATGGGTTTGTAAGTTAGTTGGTCACATGGATGTAATTGGGCAGTACATGCTCACTGGCACAGAAGGACCTGTTATTGTGCTGTATCTACATAAAAAAAAAAATTAAAGGAAACATTGCCAAATTTTGAATTCTGTGTAGGAATGTGCTAGCTTTTTTGCTTTAGGTTGAAGAAACATGGAGTCAGGACTTCCATCTTGTCATTTTGCCTCTTCCCTATTTTTATTGATTATAAGGTCTTAATTGAGCTCCTGGCTTCACTTCCTTCTACAAATAATTAATGCTGGCAAGGACACTGGGGATGATAGCACTGCTCTTCTTGAAAATATACACAGTGGTCATGTTTTATAGCTACGTCTGTTCATTAATGCAAATATCCAATCAGCCAATTATGTAACAGTAATTCAATGCATAAAAGCATGCAGACATGGGCAACAGGTTCAGTTCATGCACAGGCGAAACTTCAGAATGGGGAGGAAATGTGATCTAATTGACTTTGACCATGGACTGATTGTTGGTGCCATACTGGGTGATGTGAGTATCTCAGAAACTGCTGATCTCTTGAGGTTTTCAGATAGAACAGTCTCAAGAATTTACAGAGAATGGTGTGAGAAACAGAAAACATAAGTAGCACTTCTGTGGGCAAAAATGCCTTGTTAATGAGAGCGGTCATAGGAGATTGGCCAGACCAGATAAAATGATAGGATGGTGACAGTAACTTAATTAACCACATATTACATCAGTGGTGTGCAGAAGAGCACCTCTGAATGTACAACATGTCAAACCTTGAAGTGGATGGGCTGCAGCAGCAGATGACTATGAACATGCACTCAGTGGCCACTTTATTAAGTACAGGCACTTTCTCATTCATCTAAGAGAGAAGGTCAAGCTTTATCTTGGTTTAATACCTCATTTGAAAACAACACTCATTGAAGAGTGCAGCATCTCCTCAGCATTGCCCTGGAATGCCACCTTGGAGGTATGCACTCAAACTGCTCAAGTAGAAGAATCTATAAGCCAGAGAGGCGAGAACACAAACTATTGAGCCATGTCCTCACTTCCTGCTGTCACTCCACTTCATTTTAGGCTGGACCAGAGAAGATAATCTAATGTAATATCTGCCCATCCCAGTTTCCCCTTTATTTCTGAAGGACTTTTATTTAGTTATTAAAACTGTATCCAAATATAAGCTAGGACAGTATCTAAGATGGAAACTTAAGTTAAAAAATCGTGGAAAGTATTTTTTTACGATTATGCCAGTGGGATTATTCTGAACTTACATTTTCAGTAAATGTAGGATAGATGCTTCTTGAAATAGTTTAATATAAATATTTTTTGTTATGCACACAAACATGGTTGGAATTAGAATAATGCTGAGTGTTTAAAATCTTCACGGACCACAATTCTGGCTTTGAATTGAACAACTTTAATTTAAAATTGCTGTTTTATTTCAATGTCAGTCACCAAGGAAAAGTATTTTGTTCCATAGTGAAACGTGGATCATTTGTTTAATTATCTAATTGTTTATTGCTATCTAAGTTTGCCAATAAGTATTGTAAAATTATTATAAGACAGCATAGGATAAGGTACTTCAGGCTACAATATTTTGCCAAACTAATTAAGCTAATAATGCCTAACCACTTTTGCCTGCACATGGTGTATATTCCTATATTCTTGGTATATCCATGTAACTATCTAAGACCCTCTTAAATTCTTCCATTTTATCTGCCTCCACCCTCACCCTTGGCAACACAAACCAGACATCCACCATTTTCTGTGTTTAAAAAAAACTTGCCCCACACATCTCTTTTGAACTTTCCACTCTCAGCTTAAATACATGCACTCTAATATTAGGTATTCTGACCTTGGGACAAAACATACAGCCTGTTTTCTCTGTCTATTCCTCTTATACAGTTATATACATTTATCAAGTCTCCTTTAGCCTCTATTGGTCCAGAGAAAACAACCCTCGTTGATCCAGCCTCACATTATAACACAGACTGGTTGCAAATACTTTGGTAAGCAACTCACATAAACTAGTAGAAAGTTTGGAAGCCAGAATTCTGTCATTTAGAATCTTGTTTGGTTTCATTAAATTACTTGAGTATATGAATACAATTACTCTGTCACTTTTTTTGTCCCCCTGGTATTTCTGTATGTTTTACAATGAAACTTCAGACTTACCACAGTCTGACAACTGACAAATTCTAATTGTGCTGTAATTCTGCTGTGAAAATGCATAACTCACCCAAGCAAGTCAACAAATTGACAGAATAACTGGTCCCAATACAGAACCCGATTTTGATAACTTAAAATGTGGCAGACTTATCTTTTAGCAAAATCAATGGAAACAGGACTAATATCTCTCTTTCATCTCACCTATGGTTGACTTCAGATTGGAAAAAATGTTCCACGGTATTGAATTTGATCTGTGATAATACCCTATTAAAATAAAGATCCAACAAGAATAACATCAGGTTTGGGCAGGCTCCCATTTATTGTTGAAAGACAAATAACATGACTCTCTATTTTGAAATACAATTCAATTGTACTTAAGTGCAATCCCAAACCCAAAATGTAATCATGAATGATGTATGTAATTTCAACTAATTAGGAAAAAATATTGCACAAAATCATTTGGATTTTGCACAGTTTCTTTTATTTGATATTACAGCCTGCCCAAGACTTTTTATATTTCAAAATGATTGTTGCATTATGTTTCCAACACAGAGTGAAATTCTTATCAGCATTAAGTCCTCTCGCATGATTGACTGTATAGAACATGCCAGGACTACTGCTGATATAAATATCAGAAATTCTAAATGAAGTAGCAAACTGACATTTTAATTTCCTTACAACATCCTATCATGGAGATATTTGGCATGTATATTTGCAATGAAGTGTGCCCGACATCACAGAATAAAAGATTATTGCACAACTAACACAGGCATTAATATTTCTGAACATTTTTGGCTTGGTCAATATAACCTATGACTAATATTACAATAAATAACATCAATTATTGGTTCACTAATGTGATCACATGCAAATCAGCAGTTTAACAATCTGGGTTGTGCACATCCATTCCTACGTCATAAAAGGAATGTGGGTTATATGGAATTCAGCCACTAAGGATTTCACATACAAATCCACTTTCAACATGCTTTGCAAACTTGATGAAGTTTATTTGAAAAAGTCCAATTACATAGGGTCCAAAGATTTGTACTCCAGTTGGAACACACTTTGAACAGCCACATTAAAAGTGAATTATGAAAAAGTATATTCTGTATGGAAAATGGATAGAAAAGGAATTCCCCGGACAGCACTTCCTGTAAAAACACAGACTAAACATTCAGACTATGAATGATGCTTGAAACTTATCAGAACAAGATGTTTTGCCCAACCATGCTGCTGGGTGAAGGGAATCTGATCTGCCCCTGCTTATGAAGCTTTTCCAGCTTTGAAGCTGCGATTTCACAAGTTTCATGCCACACCCGGCAGTGAAGTGAGGAGCAGAAAAGTGAGTGAATTGATGGGTCAAATTTATGCTTCAGTGGGCAGTGCAAGAATCAGTGATGCCAAATCATGAATTACAAGTGAGCCTGGAGTATTGCAGTCAGAATTCAAATGCCCAGAAATTGGATTTCACCCTCTTTCAGTGGACTAAGCATGTGCCGCATACTATACTAAAAGATAAATAGATCCTGGAAAATAAACATGATATTGGCCTAAAATATATTTAGCTTGGTTTATGCACTATTCAGAATTATGCACTAAAATTGTTGTTTCCAACAGACTCAACTGAAAGGAGTTCCTGGCAATGTACTACAGACTATTTGGTGAAGAGCATTTTCCATTAAAGACATGCTTCCATGGCAACCTGACACCAGCAACACACTTTATGGGCAGAGAAATTATGGCCATATCAACGGGGGACTAACTGATCAAAAATGTCTCTCCACTCTTTAAGAAGGGAGGCAGGCAAAAGACAGGAAATTATAGGCCAGTTAGCAGCACTTCAGTGGTTGGCAAAATGTTGGAGTCTATTATTAAGTATAAGGTTTGGAGATACTTAGAGGCACATGATAAAATAAGCCAAAGTCAGCATAGTTTCCTTAAGGAAAAAACCTTGCCTGACCAATCTGTTGAATTTCTTTGAGAAAGTAATAGGCAGAGTAAATAAAGGAGGGTCAGTGGATGTTGTTTGCTTGGATTTTCAGAAGGCCTTTAGTAAGGTGCCACACATGAAGCACTAAAAGAGATAGGAGCCCATGGTATTACAGGAAAGATACTAGCATGGACAGAAGATTGGGCAAAAGGAAAAGAGGAAATAAAGAGGGCCTTTTCTGATTGGCTGCTGCTGAATGGTAGTGTTCTGCAGGGGTTGGTGTTGGGTCTGCTACTCATCATGTTATATGTTAATGATCTGGATGATGGACTTAATGGCTTTTGGCCAAGTATACATTTGATACAAAATAGGTGGAGGGGCAGAGAGTGTTGAGGTATTGGGGAGTCTGCAGAAGGACTTGGACAGATTTGGAGAATGGGTAAAGAAATGACAGATGGAATGCAGTGAAAGGAAATGTATTACAGTCAGAAAGTCACAGAGAAGTACAGCATAGTAACAGCCCCTTCAGCCCACCTAGACCATGCCAAAACCGTTTAGTCATGGGCTTTTGTAGATGGAATAAACACATAGACTATTTTCTAAATAGGGTGCAAATTCAGAAAAAAGATGTGCAAAGGTACTTGGGAGTCCTTGTACAAGATTTCCTTGCAGGTTGGATCAGTAGTACAGAAGATAAATGCAATGTTAGCATTCATTTTGAGAGGACAAGTATATAAAAGAAAGGACGTAATTTTGAGGCTTTATAAGGTATTGGTCAGATCACATTTGAAGTATTCTATATCTTAAAAAGGATATGTTGGCATTGAAGAGGGTGCAGAAGTGATTTAGAGAATAATCCCAGAAATGAAAGGGTTCACATATGAGGAATATATGCTAGCTCTGGGCCTTCAGAAAAATGAAGTGGGATCTCATTGAAAAAAAGACCTAATGTTGAAAGGCCTAGATAGAGTGAACATGGAGAGGATGTTTCAAATAGTGGCAGAGTCCAGGACTAGAGGGCACAGCCACAGCATGAATGAATGTCCCTTTAGAACAGAGATGAGGAGGAACTTCTTTAGTTAGAGGGCGATGAATCTGTGAAATTCATTGCCACAGACAGCTGTGTAGGCCCAGTCATTGGGTATATTAGATGTGGAGGTTGTTCTTCATTAGTTAGGGCGTCTAAGGTTACAGGGAGAAGGCAGGAGAATGTGGTTGAGAAGTAAGTAAATCAACCACGATTGAATGATAGACACAATGAATTGATTGGCTTACTAGTCCAAGGTGCTGCCTAACGTTGACCCTCATCTCCCAGCCCTGCCCCAGTGAAGGCAGTTTGTCCCTGGTGATCAACATCAGTTCACATGGAGCGAGTTGCAGGGTTGACTGCCTAACTCAGAGGTTCAACAGGCTGGTTATTGGACACATCTGCTGCGCACCTTTTGACTGAAACTATAAAGAAAATGGTTAGAGGCCCAGCCCAATCAGAAGCTGAACAGGTATGAGCTGAGAAACCATATCCTGTCAGTTTAAAAATGCTCCGAGGACCTGCAAAGGAGTCTGAGCAAACCTGGGTGGTTTTTGTAGCTGCCCACTCAGGTTTCCCAAATAACAGTGATGAATCACTTTAAGTAGATACAAATATAACAAAGAGGAATGATGTGCTCCTTGTTATACTGTGAGTGATCAATGAAGTTGAGGATTCCATCCAACACACTAAGTTATGGTAAAAGATATGATGTGAATTGTGACATACCCAATGCCAAGAAAATGCCAGACATATTAAGATGAACTGCACACAGAAGTTCTTGGGACAATTTCTCAAAATAATGCAATTTCACCCAGAAATTAACCCAAGCATAATCTAACTAGTGTACACAGTTTTTATGATTGACTGGCTTTTGACAACTCAAGCTTTAATATTTCCAACATCTCGGTATATTAGAGGTCCTGATGTCTTTAAATGTCAGCAACATATTCATTGAGTAATGCTAAATCAAACCAAAAAAATGTTTCAATTTACAACACTCACAATTTAGATATAATTTGACACAATTACTTCATGACTATTATTATTTTTGACTCTAATCATGCTTTTCAATGGGATGTAGATTTAGATCACCTCCACCTTCACCTCCATTCAGTGCCACAAACAGTCCTCCAGTTGAGGCAACACTTAACCTGCACATCTTCTTGTGTTGTCTATTGTATCCAGTGCTTCCTCTACATTGCTGAGACCCATCATAAATTGGGGACCACTTTATCGAACACCTCTGCTCCATTCTCCAAAAGTGTAATTTCCCAGTGGCCAACCATTTTAATTAAGATCCCCATTCTCGTTCCTACATTTCGGTCCATGGACTCCTCTTGTGCCATTATGAGGCCACCCTCAGGGTAGAGGAACAACAACTCATATTCCGTCTAGTTAGCCTCCAACCTGATGGCATGAATATCAATTTCTCCTTCCAATAATTTTTTTTCCTCCCACTCCCCTCTTCTTCTGTTCCTAACACTGGCCTCTTACTGGCCTCTCACCTGCCTATCACTGCCCCCGGTGCTCCTCCTTCTCCCTTTTCTCCTATAACCCACTCTCCTCTTCTCAGATTCCTTCCTCTCCAGCCCTTTACCTTTCCCACTCTCCTCGTTTCACCTATCACCTTTTAGCTATCCACCTTTCACTCCTCCCACCTTTAATCTGACATCTTTCCCCTTCCTTTCTAGTCCTGAAGAAAGGTCTCGGCCAAAACATTGTTCTTATTGCTGTTTATCTGTATATTTAATAAAAATAGTCCATTGATTTCAATCAGTATTCTTTGCCCCAAGCCTAGCAGAGTAGGTCAGAACCAGCATGAAGCAAATGAATAACCTGGTAGAAAAAAAACATTATCCAGTATCACTCACCTAGCCTTTCCCAATGTATAAGAGGACTGCTGGATGAAATATCCATCTGACATCATCATTCAATATATTAATAATCACTTACACACCCTTCAGGGAGATTTAGCTATTGGGCAAATTTGGTGATCCTGTGGGCCTATAATACCTTCCAAAGCTACTTCAAGCAGCCAATATGCTGATCTGCAGGGTATACACCATAATTAAGCATTGGGTAAAAAAAAATGGAATCAAATAATTTAAGTAAAGATGTAGTCTGCTTACTCTAATCCACTCATCATATGATTTAAAAAAGTAGATAGAAAAATGAATGTGCTGTTGTCTATAGAGAACATTATTTATCAGTTGTACTACCTTGCAGTCTGTTATGATTACTATATTCTCAGCTGGCCTGTTTGTTAAATATGTATTACAAAAGATGCCTTACACTTAATGGGTACAAAACATTCATTATTATTGCCTTTAGACACCACAAGTTTCAAATGAGGTTGAAAGGGAAAAGAATCTTCTTTTCTCTCTCTCTGAAAGCTGATTTGAATATTCTTCTATTAAATATGCATAAACTGTCCAAGCACTTAAGTAAATAGTAATATATTTTACAATGCACGTTTAATGATGAAGAAATCATGTCACAACAAGGCAGCAAAGAATGAATGAATGCATTTGTCTATTTTGTAAATATTTTAAGAGAGGGATTTGTTTATGAAATGCTTTGGTATATTTGCATACTGGGTAGAAACATATGCTCCATGAGCTTTATTGTGTATCTCAAAGGAAGGCTATGATTTTTACAAGATGGATTTTAAATCAAATACTGCAGATTAAGACTATAGGGAAAATAGCAACCACTAAATCTACTTAAAAACTATCCGGTAACTTTGTGCTTTGACTGGCAAATTCATACTTCTACAAATATGGAAAATTATTGCTTAGAGTCATAGAGTACTACAGCACAGAAACAGGCCCCTCAGCCCATCTAGTCCATGCTGAACCATTGCCTAGTCCCATCAACCTGCACCCGGACCACAGCACCCCATATTCCCTGCCTTTCATGTACAATACCTATCCTAACTTCTCTTAAATGTTGAAACTGACCTCCCCCCATCCACTATTTGCACTGGCAGCCCATTCCACATTCTCATCACCCTCTGTGTGAAGAAGCTCCCCCTCATGTTCACCTTAAACATTTTACCTTTCACCCTTAACCCATGACCTTTATCTCTAGTCTCACCCAACCTCAGCGGCAAAAGCCCTCTTGCATTTACTCTATCTATACCCCACATAATTTTGAATACCCCAATCAAATCTCCCCTCAATATTTTAGTTCCAGGAAATAAAATCCTACCCTATTCAGCTTTTCCCTATGAGCTCCCGTTCTTCTCAGGCGTTGCAAGAAATGGCTTGTTCGCCCTCGCTGGCAGTCTCCCAACTCGGTGCCAAAAGACCCACTGCTCTTAGGCTGCATACATCTAGAGAATACACACTCTGGTCCCACCAAATCCCTGAGATTAGGATGTCTCTCCCACCCAAGCCCTGGTTTGTGTGATTTGCTGCCTTGTTTCAACTCATTGCCAGGAAATAACAATATGCATATCATTGGAGTAAGTATATTTATGAATATTAACCTAACTGAAGGGTTAGTAAAAAAAAGGTAGAAAGGTAGAAAAAAAAGGACCCATTGTAATTAAACAGTCAAATATGCACAGGTTGGAGCTCAACTCTTCCAAAAGTCATATTCATCAATACTCAACAGACTCCCGCAGCTTGCTTGCTGCATCGAATCCTACGACCGGTTCTCTCCAGCGTCTTCTCTCTTCATCTCCCACCGATCAAAGATGCCCGCTCACACCGGTGCCAGGCACAAAAAAAAATGCTCCACCAGCCTTCTCTCCTGATTGGATGGCTCACATTCCTCAGACCCATTATTTCTAACAATAACCCAAACACTGTTTCCACAGAAAGACCATTACATGAAGTACCCTACACCATTAGCAGTGAAACCTTTACCAGGACGTTACACTTATAATTAAGCTCCTCAAGTAACAGCAACATCCTTGCAAATTTTTTCTGCACTCTTTTAATCTTATTGACATCCTGTAGGAAGGTGACCAAAACTGGACACAATACTTCAGATTAGGCCTCATCAACATCCTATACAATTTCAAGATAACATCTCAAACCTGTACTCAGTACATTTATTTACGAAGGCCAATGGGGCACAAGCTGTTGTTATGATCCTACCCACTTGTGACGCCACTTTCACAGAATTATGGATCTGTATTCCCAGATCTCTCTGCTTTACCACATTCACTGCCTTACCGCTCACATTGTAAGACCTACCCTTGTTAGTCCTCCCTAAGTGCAACACCTCACACTTGTCTATATTAAATTCCATCTGCCATTTTTCAGCCCATTTTTCCAGCTGATACAGATCCCACTGCAAGGTTTAATAGACTTCCCCTGTGTCTACTACACCCCCAATCTTGGTGCTATCTGCAAATTTGCCGATCTTGTTTATGAATCTAGATCATTGATATAGATGACAAACAACAAACGGCCTAGCAGTGATATCTTTTGCATACCACTAGTCACAGGCCTCCAGTCAGACAGGCAACCATCTGCACCCACTCTTCGGCTTCTTTCGCGAAGTCAATATCTAATCAAGTTTACTACCCCATCTTGAATGCTGGTCCACTGAATCTTCTTGACTAACCTCCTATGTGGAAGCTTGTTAAAGGCCATGCGGAAGTCCATGTAGACAATGTCCATTGTCTTAATTTCATCAAACTTCCTGGTAATGTCCCCAAAAAACTCTATAAGAATGATTAGGCATGACATAACATGCACAAAGTCATAATCAGTCCCTGTCTATCCAAATACTTACGTATATATCTAGTCCCTTAGAAATACCTTCCAATAACTTCTCTACTACTGATGTTAGGCTTATCGGCCTATAATTTCCTGGTTTATCCTTAGAGCCTTTCTTTAACAACAGAACAACAATAGCTATCCTCCAATTCTCCAGCATCTCACCTGTGGCTAAGGATGTGTTAACATCCCCGCAGTTTCTGCACTAACCTCCCACAGGGTCTGAGGGAACACATTGTCTGGCTCTGGGGATTTATCCACCCTAATGTGCATCAAGACAGCAAACACCGCCTCCTCTGTAATCTTTATAGGGTCAATCACCTCGTTGCTGCTTTGCCTTGCATTCATTGACTCTGTGTCCATCTCCCAAGTAAATATAGATGTAAAAATTCCATTTAAGATCTCCCCCATCTCTTTAGTCTCCACACATAGATTACCACTTTGACGTTCCAGAGGACCTATTTTGTTCCTTGCTATTCATTTGCTCTTAATACATCTGTAGAAGCCATCAGAATTTTCCTTCACCTTGGCTGCTAGAGCAAACTCACATCTTCTTTTAGCCCTCCTGATTTCCATCTTGTGTTCTCTTGCATTTCTTACACTCTGCAAATATCTCATCTGTTCCTGCCTGCCTATACCTGCTAAGTACCTCCAGTTTTTTCTTAATCAGGCCTCAATATCTCTCAAAAACCATAATCTGTTACCCTTGCCTTTTATTCTGACAGGATCATACAAGCTCTGCACTTTGAAAATTTCACTTTGAAGGCCTCCCACTTATCAAGTACACTTTTGCCAGAAAACAATCTATCCCAATCCCCATTTGCCAGTTTCTATCTACTGATTCAGGAACCTTCCCTGAACACATTTCACAAACTCCTTCCCTTCCAGCCCTTTACAATATGGTAGTCCGAACAAATATGTGGAAAGTTAAAATCACCTACTATTACAACCTTATGTTTCTTGCAACAATCCATGATCTCCCAGCAAATTTTCTCCTCTGAATCCCACAGCCTGTTGGGTGGTCTATAATATAATCCCATTAACATAAACATACCTTCTTATTCCTCAGTTCTATCTGTAAAGCCTCACTGGACAAGTTCTCCAGTCTGCCCCGACTGAGCAAAGCCATGACATATTCCCTGACCAGTAATACCACACATTCCTCTTTAATCCCTTCTGCTTTGTCACAACTAAAACAACAGACTACCAGTCATGTCTCTCTTAAAACAAAGTCTCAGTGAAGGCTATAATGTCATAATTCCATGTGCTGATCCATGCCCTACGCTCATCTGCCTTTCCTACAATACTCCTTGCATTGAAATATACGCAACTCAGAGCATTCGTCCCACCATGTTTGATCTTTTAATTCCTGACTTTGTATGTAGCCTTAGGATCATGTTTCTCCACAACTTTTCCACTATCTGTTATGTCATTCTGGTTCCCATCCCCCTGCAACTCTACTTTTTACACCACCCTCATCCCCGTGCAGCACTCATAAACCTTCCCACCAGAATGTTAGTCCCCCTCCAATTCACGTGCAAACCATCTTTTCCATACAGGTCCCCCTTCCCTGGAAGATGAAACCCAATGATCCAAAAATCTGAAGCTCTTCCTCCTACCCCAACTTCTTAGCCATGTGTTCAACTGTATTATTTTTAATCTTATTAGCATATGACATGGGTAGTAATCCTGAAATCACAACCCTGGAGCTCCTGTACTTTAGCTTAGGACCTAACTCTCTGAACTCACTTTGCAGGACCTCATCTCCTCTCCTACCCATGTTATTGGCTGTTCTCTGGCTGTTCACCCTCCTACTTAAGGATGCTGTGATTTGAGATATTCTGGACCCTGGCACCCAGGAGGTAAAAATAAAACATCCGGGAATATCATTCTCACTCACTGAACCACATTTCTGTTCCCCTATTGAACGGATCCCCTATCACTACAGCTTGTCTCTTCTCCCCACTCCCTTCCATTTTGAGCCACAGAGCCCAGACTCGGTGCCAGAGACCTGACCACTATGACTTTCCTCTGACTGGTCATTCCCTACAAAAGTATCCAAAGCTGTATACCTGCTGTTGAGGGGAATAGCCACAATGGTACTCTGCACTGGCTGCTGATCCCCTTTCTCCCTCCAGACGGTCATCCAGTTACCTGTGTCCTGTACCCTGGGTGTAGCTACCTCCCTGTGTGTCCTCTCTATCCATCCTTGAGCCCCCTGAATGATCTGGAGTTCATCCTTAACACGGCCTGTTAGAAGCTTCAGCTGTATGCACCTCTTGCAGGTGTAGTTATCAGGGACACTGGAGTTCTCCCTGCCTAACCACATCCTGCAAAAGGAGCATTCCAGTATCCTTTCTGGCATCCCTACTACTCTAAGTGTGCAATTATAAATATAGGAATAAATAATAAAAAAATAAATTCTACATACACCCTATGCCTCTCCTCGCCAGAGCCTCAATGAGCCAAACCCTTAACTCCCCACTCTACCATTGGCCCACTCACACAATGGCTGCTCCCACACTGGCCACTCGGCTTAAACCTAACCTCTTTCTATTGGTCCTCGCCATGCCCAATTATGTGCAATCCATTGTCTCCTCGGGACAGTGGCGCGCAGCTCGGATTGACTAAAACGTAAGATTCTTAGGGATCAATGTCAAATTATGACAACCTAATCATTTTTTACATGCTGATCTCCAGAGTTTTCGTTTAATGGTATGAAATCATGACATTGCAGTAGCATGAAGAACACTGTGGAAGAGTTGCACGGCTGTGATAATGTTATGGTTGAAATCTTAATAACAATTACAGTTTGGGATCTATCATCATATCAACAAAACATAAGATGGAATATTCTGCATATGGGAACTATTTCACACCATTTATAATGAGTAGTAGAATCACACCCTTCATGACCTCAGATATACATTAAACTTAATAAAGTACTTTGAAGTTCATTAATCATTGAAACGAGGAAGCTTTGTTGCAAATTTATGCAGCCAAGATCTCAGAAGGAGTAACATAATCCATTTTATAGGTTGGTTTAAGGAATTAATGTTTGCTGGAACATTGCAAGAGCTCGCTTTTCAAGAGCTTTACAGAATCATTTATATCCACCTGAAAAGGCATATCGCGCTTCAGTTTAAAGTCTCTTCAATAAGGTGGAATGGCTGACTTTGATCTCTCTCAGAATTTCACACAAAATTGGGTGCTTAAGTTTTGAGAATAGAATCCATGGCATTCTAACTCAGAACACAAAAGCCAAAAGCCCAGCTAAAGCTAACCCACACTGGGAACTGGGGAGAGAATGAACACTGCCTGAGGCACATAGTACTGGATCCTCACGGCCTTAAATCAGATTTGATTCAGCTAACTATTTAGTATTATATTAGCTTTCAGGTCCAATGGCAAGGCCATATTTATTGCTCACCTCCAGTTTCCTAAAATGGACTGCTGCTATCATTTTAGTCATGGTTCTCATGTGACCCAGAGACTGGATGGTGTGTAGAGAAATGCTAGAGACTTGCTGAAGGCTGCTTTGGTTCCTCAGCACCAAGCAAGGCCATTCATGACACAGATGCCCAGTTCCCATGATGTTTACAATAACAAAGAGTCAGTCAACATCTGCTGGAAGGAACACTTTGCTGAATATATTGATGAGTTGTAAATGGCAGACGTAAACTTTCATTCTGAAAAATGTAAGGTGATAATTTTTGGAAGAAACATACAATGAATACAAGTACTGAGCAAGTACTGAGGAACAAAGGGACCTTGGTATATATGAACAAAGATTTCTAAAGAAAGTAGCATAGGTAAATAAAGTGGTAAAAAATGCACATTCAATACTTGCTTTCATTAGCCAGGCTATAGAACAGAGATGTCATGGTACAACCCTATAAGTCATTAATAAGGTAAAGCTGGAGTAATATATACAATTATGGTCAGCTTTCTATAGAAAAGTCTTAATTGCACTGGAGAGCATACCGATGCGAATTCCCAGGATGTTTTCTGGGATGGAGCATTTCAGCAAGGATGAGGAACTAGATTGGGTTTGGATTCCTTGTATTCCTTGGAATATGTTGTTTTTGTGGAGGCAGTACATTGCAATATGTAAAAAACCTATAAATCACAATTTTCTATATTAATATATATATATATATATATATACACACACACACACACACACATATATATACGTATATATATTTTATATATAAAATTAAATAAGTAGTACAAAAAGAGAGCAAGAAGGAGTTTAAAATGTGAGGTCATTTATATGGATTCATTGTACATTGAGAAATTTGTTGATAGTGTGGAAGAAACTGTTCTTAAAATGTTGAGTATGTGTCTTCAAGCTCCTGTAAGGAGTTTCCTGGCAAGAATTTCCTCTCATATCCTAAAGATATATAACAGCTGGTAGGCTCACTGACCACTACAAATTATTTATGGATTTCATGGGGAATTGATGGAAATGTGGGGTGAATGAAACAGGTCAGGTAATAAGAGTGTTGACAGGTAGCACTAATTCAGTGGCTGGCCAACAACAAAGCCATGATGTAAGATCTCTCGGACTTATTTACAGCAGTCGCCTCAAGAAACTTGGAAGATTCTACCAAGTTTGCAGGTGAACTGAGGCAAAGGTTTAAAGATGTGTTCGGAACCTCCTGGAAAGAATGGACCAACCCATTGAATCTTCGGAATCCCAGGTCCATACTGCCAAGACAAGCGACGTTTGCTGTGCCACTGAGAACCACTAGTCCACCAGTCAGGGTCACAAGGAAATTTCATATAATGGGTAGAAAAAATGCATCACTTCACAAATTACCCACGTGTCTGTCTCTTCGGGCTGTTCTTGACCCAATTGCGGAAGGGTCTATGCTTCCAACATTGCCTCATTAGTCATTTGAGACCTACAGAACTCGAATTTTAACAAATCAACTTTGATACCCAAGTATTGCTGAAGAAGAAAGATAGTGACTTGGGCAAAAAGGTATGAACACAGATGTCCTGGCAGTGATGGCGACTAACTTACAGGAGAAATGCAAAGTGATGATATGATTATAATATTAATACTTCATTTTTTCAGTGATATTGGCTTCAGCAGAGAGATGCTCTCATAGTAACTTTGGCAAACTATTGCCCGCTACCTGTGATCAGACAAGTGCCTGTTAAGCAAGTTAACATTCCCAACACAATCCTCAACTTGTGAACTGCAGCTGCAACTGTCTGATGCAGGTGAGCTTTTCATTTAATTCCTGACAACTCTCAAGAATGGTGAGAAATTTTGATGAATCATGGCAAGCCAATTATCAAAAAGTAAACAATCACTGTTTACTTGTATTGTTGCCATGGCGTTGACATTCCTCATCCAGTCAATCCGCTGATCAACAGGGTGAGAGATGGAGATGGCAAGCCTCCTTGATAATGCTACAACTGAGTGGCACAGGAGTGATAAGTGAATTTTCAATTGTTTAGGAGTCTTTATCTGACACTCAACTGGAGGTTCCGGTTAATTTTAAGCCCCAGTCTGCTATTATTCAACTCCTGCTGTACATCAATATGGACTTCTGTATTATCAGATGAATCACGAATAGCCCTGAACACAGTGCAATCTGACCCTTTACGCTCTTAAATCTATAGTGGGATAAAGAGGGCATTGATAAAATAGCTGAATCTGGCAACCTTGAGTAATTGCTGCAGTGTTTTTCTTTGGCTTACAACCACTGGAGACATTCATCTTTAATCTTCATCAATCTCAGCTTTGCAAGTGATTCTAGTTTCAATGTTGCCTCAACTACAAAGGCAGCTCCTCTCATCTCTTCATTTGAATTCATCCATCATATTCACCTTTGGCAGAGACTGACAAGGTTGAAAGTAAGTGACTCTAGAGATTATATTTTCAGACCAGGGGTTTCTAACCTCTCTTATGCCATGGATGTCAAGGGATCTGTGGACCCCAGATAGATAACCACTGTTTTAGAACTATTACATATCCTTAATCAGTTAAGTTAAGCATTGTCTTTCTCCAAGTCAGTGCTTCAGATAATTCAGTACAGATTTGGATTCCTGGGCAAAGAAGGTATGCACTTCAATTTAGGTCTCTGAAAAGCTGAAGCCAAAATGTTTAAGGTCAAGCAATTAGAAGAGATATCCATAGATCATAAGATGTAAGAGCAGAATTCAGCCATTGGGCCCATCAAGTCTGCTCTGCCATTCAGTCAAGGCTGATCCTTTTTCCCCTCCTCAGCCACATTCCCTAGTAACCTCTGATGCCGTGGCCAGTCAAGAACATATCAATCTCTGCCTTAGGTAGACCCAATGACCTGGCCTCCACAGCTGCCTGTGGTAACATGTTCCACAAATTCACCACCCTCTAGCTAAAGAAATTTCTCCACATCTCTGTTTTAAATGTAAGCCCCTCTATCCTGAAGCTGTGCCCACTTGTCCTAGACTCCCCCACCATGGGAAACATCCTTTCCACATCTACTCTGCTGAGGCCTTTTAACATTCGAAAGGTTTCAATGAGATCCCCCTCATCCTTCTAAATTTCAGTGAGTACAGGCCCAGAACTATCGAATGTTATTCATATGATAACCCTTTCATTCTCAGAATCATTTTTGTGAACCTTCTCTGAACCCTATCCAGTGCCAGCACATCTCTTCTTAGATAACAAGCCCAAAACTGTTCATAATACTCAAGGTGAGCCTCGGCATCACATCACTGCTCTTACATTCTAGACCTCTTGACCACCAACTCAACCTGTAAGTTAACCTTTAGGGTGTTCTGCACAAGGAGTCCCAAATCCCTTTGCATCTCAGATTTTTGAATTTTCTTCCTGTTTAGAAAAATTATCTGTACATTTGTTTCTTCTACCTAAGTGCATGACCTTCCATTTTCCAACATTGTATTTCTTTTGCCACTTACTTGCCCATTCTCCTAATCTGTCTAAGTCCTTCTGCAACCTTCCTGTTTCCTCAACACTACCTGCTCCTCCACCAATCTTCACATCATCTGCAAACTTGGCAAAACAACCGTCTATTCCATCATTTAAATCATTGATATACAGCATAAAAAGAAGTGGTCCCAAAACCAAACCCTGCAAAAACCCACTAGTCACTGGCAGCCATCCTCTTTATTCTCAGTCACTGCCTCATACCAACCAGCCAATGCTCTAACCATGCTAGTAACTTTTCTGTAATACCATGAGCTCTTAACATGGTAAGCAGCCTCATGTGCAGCACCTTGTCAAAGGCCTGCTGAAAATCCTAATATACAACATCCACTGCATACCCTTTACCTATCCTACGTGTAATCTCCTCAAATAATTCCAACAGGTTCATCAGGTGAGATTGCCCTTCAAGGAAACCATGCTGACTTTGTCCTATCTTGTACTGTGTCATCAAGTACTCCATCACCTCATGCTTAACAACAGACTCCAACAACTTCCCAACCACTGAGGTCAGGCTAACTGGTCTGTAATTTCCTTCCTGCTGCCTTCCTCCTTTCTTAGAGGGTGGAGTGACATTTGCAATTTTCCAGTCCTCCGGAACCATGCCGGAGTGCAGTGATTCCTGAAAGATCATTCCTAATGCCTCCACAATATCTACTACTACCTCTTTCAGAACCCTAGGATGTAGTTTATCTGGTTCGGGTGACTTATGCACCTTTAGGTCTTCCAGCTTTTTAAACACTTTCTCCCTTGTAATAGTAACTGCATTCACTTCTCTTCGCTCACATCTTTTAACATCTCGTACTCTGCTAGTGGCTTCCACAGTGAAAAATGATGCAAAATACTCATTTAGTTCTTCTGTCTTCTCCTTGTCCCACTAAATCCACTCTCATCTCTCCTTTATTTTTTATATACTTGAAAAAGCTTTTCCTATCCACCTTAATATTGTTTGCTGCCTTGTTTTCATACCAGGGGTGGGATTGATAAGTTCATGATCTGAGGTAGAAGGAGTCAATTTTAGAAAACCTAGCACATTTATTTTCCCACATAGTCCCCTCCTACATTTACACAGTTAGCCCAGTGGTTGTGGAGCATATGGATCCCTTCTTTGTAGAAGGCGGCATCTTGGACCTCCAGAAAGTGGTCCACAGTGGGGGGGGGGTTTGATAAGTTTGTGGCCTAAGGTAGATGGAGATGAGTTATTAACTTCAAACTTTCTTCAGAATAACTCAAACAGTTGAACTGCACGTGCATGTAACGAGAGCTGTGTAACTCATCAGCTTCTACCTTAGGCCACAAACTTATCAATCACCCCTCGTATTTCATCTTTTCCCTCTTAATGATTCTCTCAGTTGTTTTCTGTACATTTGCTCCCAATCCTGTTTCTTCCTGCCAATTTTTGCTTAGTTGCATGCCCTCCCTTTTGCTTTATTCATGTCATTGCTGCTCTGCTGTCATCCCTACCAGCATCTCCTTCGAATTTATTTTGGCCAACTCCTCTCTCACACCGCTGTAATTTCCTTTACTCCACTGAAATACTACTACATCAGACTTTACTTTCTCCCTATCAAATTTCAAGTTGAACTCAATCATATTGTGATCACTGTCTCCGAAGGGTTCCATTACCTTAAGCTCCCTCGTCACTTCTGGTTCATTACATAACACCCAATTTAATATAGCTGATCCCCTGGTGGGATCAATGACAAAGCTCTCTAAGAAGCCATCTCGTAGACTTTTAACAAATTCACTCTCTTGAGGTCCATTACCAATCTAATTTTCCCAATCTACCTGCATGTTAAAATCTCCCATGACTATCATAACATTGCCCTTTTGACATGACTTTTCTAGGTCCCATTGTGATCTGTAGTCCACATCCCAGCTACTGTCGAGAGGTCTGTATATAACTGCCATCAGGGTCCTTTAGCCCTTGTAGTTTCTTAACTCAACCTACAAGGATTCAATATCTTCCGACCCTATGTCACATCTTTCTGATGATCTGATGCCATTTGTTACCAGCAGACTCATGCCATTTGCTCTGCCTACCTTCCTATCCCTCCAAAATAATGTTCGACATTCAGCTCCCAACTACAACCATCCTTCAGTCACGATTCAGTGATGGCCACAACATCATACCCAGCAATCTATAAAAGTGCAACAAGATCATCCACCTTATTTCTTATACTCCGTGCATTGATATATAACACTTTTGGGTACTATATTTGCTGACCTTTTTGATTCTGCATCCCTAGTGCACTGATACCCACCCTGTTGTCTGCAATTTTGTCCAGTTATCTGCCTGCCCTTCCTGACAGTCTGACTGCATGCTATCATTGCTTCACTGCAGAGGTCACAGTGAAGCTCCTTTCCTCTCAGTCCAATGTATTAGATATTACTGCATTATTTGTTTTATTTTAATATGACTGATTGAGCAGAACTTTACCTCATATCTTATCGCTAAAATCTGTAAGTATTTGTAGTTTGATTAGGTTCTAACATAAGTATGGATTGATTAGAGCTTCAAATTTCTGTCATTTTGGCCTTTGTTGACAGATGACCATACACCATCCAAGTTGCTGCTGGTGGTAAACAGCAATGTTTTGTGGGCAGCTCAGAAAACTATGGATAGTCATCATCTGAACGGTTGTCACTGCAATTTGCTATCTGTATTTCCCATTTATGAAATACATTTATGAATATTCTAAGGACACTAGCAAACATTTGATCTCCTGATGTGCCTGAAGGACTCAGTGAACTTGCCTTTGAGGAATGCAGCTATACCCCCTAGAAGCAAACAGATATCCGCCATCTCTCCAGGAAGTGAGGTTGTTTGGGAAAGAGAGAGACTACAGGCCAGACCGAAGTGATGGGGAACATGACCACTGATACTTGCCACCTTACTAGCTTATGTATAGTGACTGTACCAAGATAGAGGATCAATGGGCAAGATTGCTGTATTGGAGGAAAATGAGGGATTGCTGCATTATCTGTTTCACTGAGACATGGACCACCCATGATACTCCAGACTCCACGCTCCAGCCCAAGTGGTTCTCAATCCACTGGAAGGACCGGACAGTGGCATCAAGGAAGGGCAGTCGCAGCAAGGTCTGCTTCTTTATAAACATTGTTGTACTCAGATGGAACGGTCTTGCCTCACACTTGTTCTGTTGAAATGGAACATCAAATGATTAACTGCTGACTGTTCTACTTACCAAGAGAGTTCTCAGCCGTGATCAAAGGCAGGTGTCAATCCAGCACTCAATGTGTTAAGTGCCATGATTAACAAATAAGAAACAGCCTATCCTGATGCCTTTTACATCCTTGCCAGTCAGGCTAGCTTGAAGAAATCTCTGCCCAACCGTAATCAGCTGGAACATCAGAGGATCCAACTGCTGCTACACTACAATCAAGAATGTCTATCCATTCAGTCCCTTGACCACATTTCAGGATATCTGACAATCCGGCTGTCCTTACTAGACGCAAGGATTAAAAGAACAGGAGGTCACGTGAGGTGGAGGAGCAGCTTTGAGTCAATGGACTGAGCTATGTTCAAGGCACCTCCATACCAGATGGTGATACAATCAGTCAGAAAGCTCTCTACGGTGCATCTGTAGAAATTTGCTGTGGTCTTTGCTGACATACCAAATCTCCTCAAACTCTTAATATAGCATAGCTGCTGGCATGCCTTCTTTGTGATTGCATTGTATCACGAAGGGCCCAGGACAAATCTTCTTGAGATGTTATACCCAGAATCTAAAACCTGCTCACCCTTTCCACCACTGACCCTCCAGATAAGGATTGGTGTGCATTCTACTGCATTCCCCTTCCTAAAGTCTACAATCAAATCCTCGGTCTTGCTAATGAGTGTAAGTTTGTTGTTGCGACACGCCTCACTCAACCAGCTGATACATTTCACTCCTGTCCGCCTCCTCATCACCATCTGAGATTCTGCCAATGACAATGATAGATGGTGTTTCAGCTGTGCCTAACCATACCATCATGAGTGTAGAGAGAGTAGAGCTGTGGCTAGACACACATCTTTGAGAAGACAGCCATATATGTACTGAAATTGGAGTTTATTGAAAAGTGGTTAACTCTCCTGCATTCTGTGGCACTGAAATATAAAATGATTCCAATTCTTCAACTAATAGAAAGATAGAAACATAGAAAATCTACAGCATATTACAGGCCCTTTGGCCTACAATGTTGTGCCGACCATGTAACCTACCTTAGAAACTGTCTAGAATTACCCTTCTGCATAGTCCCCTTTTATCTACGCTCTATCTAAGAGTGTCTTATAAGACCCTATTGTATCCACCTCTACCACCTTTGCTGGCAGTGCATTTAACGCACCCACCACTTACTGTGTGAAAAACTTACCTCTGACATCCCCCCGTGTACCTATTTCCAAGCACCTTAAAACTATGCCCCCTCGTGTTAGCCATTTCGGCCCTGGAAAAAAGCCTCTAGCTAGCCACACGATCAATGGCTCTCATCATGAAAAGGCCAAATTCACTCAACCTATTCTTATAAGACGTGGTCTCCAATCCAGGCAACATCCTTGTAATGTGAACTGACTGTGACATCAGAGAACCACTGAACTGAAATTTTCATTTTATCAAGAGTTAATATGATAAAGAGAACCTCTGTGCAATAAAGCAATACAACAGATTTTTCAGTTTGGCATAATAAAGAAAAAATGATACTTTTCAAAATTCTGGACACATGACTCTTCATAAACTATCTTTCTCATATATTACCGTCACTATTCAGGAAAAAAACATGATCAACATGTGCTCCACGGTCTAGTCAGAAATCATGTGTAGATAACACTTGCCCTGCCTCGGGTCTAACTTTCATCTCCTATGGGATCCCTATGGCATCTCTAATCTTTGGTAGTCATGCTGCTCCCAATGAGCCAAAAGGCCCCGAGGGCAAAGATTCTTAGCAGCAGAGTGGCCTATGAGTCAGAATTAGAATCAGGTTTATTATCACCAGCAAGTGTCGTGAAATTTGTTAACTTAGCAGCAGCAGTTCAATGCAATACATAATATAGAAGAAGAAAAACAAAAAATAATAAATCAATCAATCAATCACATTATAAATATATTGAATAGATAAAGAATCATGCAAAAACAGAAATAATATATGTTAAAAAATTGAGGTAGTGTTCATGGGTTCAATGTCAATTTAGGAATTGGATGGCAAAGGGGAAGAAACTGTTCCTGAATTGGTGAGTGTGTGCCTTCAGGCTTCTGTACCTCCTACCTGATGGTAACAGTGAGAAAAGGGCATGCCCTGGGTGCTAGAGGTCCTTAATAATGGACGTTGCCTTTCTGAGACACTGCTCCTTGAAGATATCCCGGGTACTTTGTGGATTAGTACCCAAGATGGAGCCGACTAAATTTACAACCCTCTGCTGCTTCTTTCGGTCCTGTGCAGGAGACCACCCCCCCCCATACCAAACGGTGATGCAGCCTGTCAGAATGCTCTCCACAGTACATCCATAGAAGTTTTTGAGTGTATTTGTTGGCATGCCAAATCTCTTCAAACTCCTAATGAAGTCTAGTCACTGTCTTGCCTTCTTTATAGCTGCATCAATATGTTGGGACCAGGTTAGGTCCTTAGAGATTGTGACACCCAAGAAACTTGAAACTGCACATTTTCTCCTCTTCTG
Organism: Mobula birostris; assembly: GCF_030028105.1. Lineage (NCBI taxonomy): Eukaryota > Metazoa > Chordata > Chondrichthyes > Myliobatiformes > Myliobatidae > Mobula > Mobula birostris. Next base: position 63,274,774 of record NC_092375.1, on the reverse strand, counting down.
ATCCTTTTATGAGGATTAGTATGTGTTCCTTCGATTTACCCTTCCTGAAGTCCACAACGAGTTCTTTCATCTTCCTGACGTTGAGTGCCAAGTTGTTGCTGCAACACTACTCCACTAGTTGGCATATCTCGCTCCTGTACGCCCTCTCGTTTCCATCTGAGATTCTGCCAACAATGGGTGACTTCAAACAGCAGATCTAGAAGCCCTGCCATTGTTGTCCTTCCAAAATTTCCCACTGTCAAAGATTTTTTCCCAGAGACTTTTGGTAACAGTTGAATAACAATTTTTTTTTAAAGCCTTCATAATAAAAAAGCTTTTTACCATTTTAATTCAAAGCATTATTGTGGGGAAAAAGCAAAGGTAACCAAACCATCTGGGGCTGCAACACTTTAATTAAAATTGACAGCCCCATTGAAAGGAATTGGACTGTGCAAAACTGAAAGGCCACATCAGAAGCGAATCTGTCTCTGCAGCTCAGTATATTATGGAACTGCCACGTACTTGAAGCCAGATGCATGGTCATTAGATCTCTTACACCTTTCACATTTCATCGCTTCTGTTTGCAGGCACGGAAGGATGGATCTAACTGAAACATGCATTGGTGCCAACTGACAGGCCCCTCAGGAACTACCAGCCAGTGACATTTCACCACACTTTGGCCAGTGATGGTGCTTAAAAATCAAGCCATTAAGATCCACTTAGAAGTATTTTTGCATGTCATTTTCAAGAACGTGTAGAAGTGTCCTGATTTTTTAATTTACAACAGATTGGTCCAAGTGCATTCTGTCACACTAGAGTAACATTTGTTGATCCAAGATTTGATTTGGCACAAACTGGGTAGTTCAGTTGGAAGGACAGCTTGTTTGAAGAATATAAGCCATCAAGAGGGACTCCTAATGCCTTGAGTCACAGTCTTAAAGCTAGTTGCAAAAGTAGAAAACTGGCGTTTTGCTGTTGCTGTCCAAAGATAATTCCTGTTGACAAGAGATGCTAATATTTAGGCAGCTCCTAAGGCCCCGGAAAGGTCAGCACTACATATTCATCTCAGATTACCTTTGTGTGTTCAACTTCATGAAAGATGTTGGAGTTACATTTATGCACTTATATGGAGAATATTCCTGAGAAGCTTTGTAGATAATTAAAATATTATAGCATTCAAGACATAGTCATTTGCTCAATAATATTCAACCATTGATTTGACAAAACGTTTAATTGTCTAATCCAGTTAAGTTTTAAGTCAATAGTTACTCGCCCAAGATACTGATGTTGGGGCTTGGGAATGATAAAATCTAAATTTCAAGTGGAGGTGGCTAGACTCTCTCATATTAGAGATGTTCATTGCTTTACGCTGGTGAGATAACAATGTTAATTGATTCCTCTCAATCCATGGTTGCATGTTAGTAACGTATAATTATATGAGGGTGGGAACTAGATAATCATCTAAAGATTTGGAACAAAACCGAACGCAGTGCATTTAGCAATCAAATATCCTCACTCTCACATGGCCTTGGAAAGTTGCAAAAACAGCTGAAGATGCTTAGCCACAGGAAACTGCCCAGAGGAGCTCCCGCAGCAATGTCCTGGTTCTGGAATAATTGGTGCATAAAACAAAACCAAGCATCTTCCTTTGTGTGAGGTAAGCCTCCAGCCACAGTTAGTTTTCCTATTGATTCTTACTGCCTTCACTTTTGCCAGGACGGATTGATGCCGCACTTGATACCAAGATTCAGCTACTCCTACCTCAACCTGAGCATTTAGTTTTATGATCCATGCTTGGATGGAGGCAGTGGTGACACCTGGAAACTACTGATAATACTGAAATCCAAAATGACTTAATGAGCTGGATATTGATGAATACAGAATGCTTAATATGATCATCACTACCACTTGGAGTGATGAGCAGATTGAACAGATTGAATTTGTCTTGCTTTCAGTGGACAAAATAAACCCGGATGGTTTCCATATTCCATATTACCTCTTCCTATAGATGCTGCCTGGCCTGCTGCGTTCACCAGCATTTTTTGTGTGTGTTGCTTGGTTTTCCATATTGTCAGTGTTGTAGTTATGCTGGATCACCATAAAAGGGCCAGTTCAGTTTCTGCAAGACTCCAGGGTAAAGCTGTAGCCATAAGTTTTCCTGAATCTGGTGTAATTGACCATTTCTTGTATTATTCTTTCTATGATGATGGGTCCTCAAATAAGATCCTCCATTTCACACAGAAGCTGTTTGCAAATAACTTACAATGCTGAAGTGATATGCTATTTACAGGTTTTTCCATTTATTAAAATAAGCTGCAGTATCCATAGGGAATGGTAATGTTGGGGCTGGGGTCAGGGTGGGGCTGCTTGCTGCATGAGGATTGCACAAGAAAAATATTCCTGTACATCATACTAGCATTCCATGCATAAACTATTCTATAAATTGCCAAACTATCCATCATCTCCTTACCCCTTCAATAAATGTTTTACACTTCAATTGTATATTTTAAGGTTAAACACCTTGAATGTAAAATAAATCAAATGAATAGCTATACTCAGCACCATACACAGTGCCAGACCTTCAAAAAAGAATGTTGCTGCTAATCAGCCCACAACTGCACTGCCATTAGGTATAAATATAAATAACCTAAAATGACTTCATATTTTTATTATATAATGCTTGAAAAAAATCATAGTTTATCTTCACAAAAACAAAGCAATCTTGTGCAGATATGTCTAGACTTCAACATGAGCCTGGCCTAGGCTAGGTCATCACGTAAAGTAAAATCATTTATTTCTAAATAGCAAAAGGACTGTCCAATTTACAACAAGCGGAACAAGTGCTACTCATGCCCTTACGCTTCCTCCCTCACTACCATTCAGGGCCCCAGACAGTCATTCCAGGTGAGGCGATACTTCACCTGTGAGTCGGCTGGGGTGATATACTGCGTCCGGTGCTCCAGATGTGGCCTTCTATATATTGGCGAGACCCGACGCAGACTGGGAGATCATTTCGCTGAACACCTATGCTCTGTCCGCCAGAGAAAGCAGGATCTCCCAGTGGCCACACATTTTAATTCCACTTCCCATTCCCATTCTGACATGTCTATCCATGGCCTCCTCTACTGTAAAGATGAAGCCACACTCAGGTTGGAGGAACAACACCTTATATTCCGTCTGGGTAGCCTCCAACCTGATGGCATGAACATTGACTTCTCAAACTTCCGGTAATGCCCCACCTCCCCCTTGTACCCCATCCATTATTTATTTATATACACAGATTCTTTTTCTCTCTCTCCTTTTTCTCCCTCTGTCCCCCTCACTATACCTCTTGCCCATCCTCTGGGCTTTTATCCCCCTCCCCCTTTCCTTTCTCCCTGGGCCTCCTGTCCCATGATCCTCTCATATCCCTTTTGCCAATCACCTGTCCAGCTCTTGGCTCCATCCCTCCCCCTCCTGTCTTCTCCTATCATTTTGGATCTCCCCCTCCCCCTCTCACTTTCAAATCTCTTACTAGCTCTTCTTTCCGTTAGTCCTTACGAAGGGTCTTGGCCCGGAACGTCAACTGAACCTCTTCCTAGAGATGCTGCCTGGCCTGCTGTGTTTACCAGCAATTTTCATGTGTGTTGTCCAATTTACTTGTTGTGTTCTGGGTGCTCCTATGGCACTTCATCAAGGTCAATATCACTTGCATGACTCAAATTCAAAAGCTTGGGAGACTCAGGGCCATCAGCTTTCTTACCAGATCTGTTTATGTTAATTTGCGTGCATGACTTTCTTTTCTCCAAAATGTGTGAATGAAAAAGGTGAAAATTCATTAGACTTTGAGCAGAAATGCAATTCTGTTGCTCAACATGTTCCAAGATACTTTCAAATCCTTTGGTAGCAACTCTGCAAGAGACATTTTGCTCTGACTCTCTTTCATCATCACTTTCTTCAGCTTAACTTTAGTTTTACTATGACTTGAGACACTTTATAAGGATTCATCAGTGTTTAATGTCACTGCAATCAGAACAACTTTATCAATTTCAACTCACTGGTCGTGTTCTTCTCCCAAAATATTTTCCACTGGATATTCAGCACTGGCACAGGATAAAAATTTCATGATTTTTTTCACAGAGTCACCATGTGCTTGCCTTTAGTACATAAAATCCTTTGAAAACTTCATCACATGACCCATCTTCAAACAGGCCAAAAGGCTACACTTTTTGGCAACAATTTTGCAGAGTTTCATTCATCACCTGTTTTTATATGTGAGACGCTTTAAAAGTTGCATAGTCAATGGAATATTTTGACTGAAAATCTTGTACTTTCTCTTTGTAGGTCATCAGCCTTCTTATAAAGCCACAACAGTGCATCATTTTTATATTTTGTACACACCATGATTCCATAGGCTGAATTAAATGTGTCACATTGGCAGGGAGGAATATACTAAAAATATTTCTATTCAGAAGTTCTTCTGCAAGAGGAATAGTGTGTCAGCTATCCAACAAAGGCATGAGTTCACTACCCTCTTTCATAATAACATTGCAATTATCATCTTTGTCAGTCTTTATATCTTTTCATTTTCTGCTTCAGTGTTAGAATAACATGTTTCTATCTCATACCTTTGCTGAAAGCATTTTTATCTCTGATATATTCCACTGTATTCTTATAGTGGATAGATGGCAGAAATACATTTTATGAAGCACAATTGGCATTAAACTGCACTTGTTAATACTTGCAAATGGTGGAGGGCAGGCTGCCATACTATGAGATGATGAAAAGAAAATTGTTTTAGAACCCAGTACGCCAAATTCAATTTTACATTTTTGAAAAAATATTATGAAATGGTTCACCAGTCTTCAAAGTTTTTGCTGGTTGCATGAGAATTTCTGATCAACAGGTATTGGATAAATAACAGTATCCAGAATATTGCCACAATGACCATATATCAGGCAGAATAGGTGCCAAAATATCCATATCCAATTTATATGACACATTTTGGAATTTGGTAGATAGTGAACTATGCTCAATTTTACATTCAACTTATTTTCTTGCCAGATTCTTACTGCAATAAACGTGCAAAAGAAACTAGCAGGAGCATAATGACAAATTTATGAGTATTACAAAGTGGAAAAATGCCAGAGGATTGTTGGACAGCTAATGAAAGTTTGATATGTTAAAAGAGAGGCAGAAAATTCAAAAGCACAGACCAATTAGTTTAATACCAGCAGGACGAAAGAACTTTGAATTCTTCACAAAACATGAAACTAGAAAAAAAAAACTAGAAACTGTACAAAAAAGAAAAAGAAGCAATCATGAATCGCAAATGGGGAGGGACATGCTCGATCAACCTTACTGAATTCTCTGAAGAGGCAATTAAAGAGGGAAAATAAGGACAAAAGCTTTTCATACAGTATCACGGGGTAGGTGTATGGTTAAGAATTGTTCATGTGGAGTCAGGCGAGATATAGAAGGAAACCTGACTAAGAAACAATAACATGGGAGGGAAAAGCTGTTTGCTCATATTTTAGCAATGAAGGTGAGGACTGTCCCATGGAAATCCATGCTAGCAGCACATCTACTGTAAATAATGTGGACTCAAGAATAGAACTATCTGGATGACTCATGGAATGATGATGTAATGAACAAATTAATCTCTACATAATTCAATGTGAGATGGAGCATTTCATAGAAAGCAAAAGGAAGTCATATACCACAGCAGAATAATTATCCTACGGGAGAATAGAAGGTAATGAAAGAACTCAGGAAGAAGATGAGAAAAGCCAGGGGGGAACATGGAAAGTTCTTGGCAAGTAGGACTAAAGACAATCCCATTCTATACATACATCAATAGCAAGGGACAGGGTAGTACCACTCAAAGATAAAGGAGGGAAAATTTATTCAGACGCAGAGGATATGGGTAAGGTCCTTAATGAGTATTTTACATTAGCATATATCAAGGATGAGGGTGTGGAGGATAAGGAGATCAGTGATGAGTGTATTCATATGCTAGGGCATTTTGAGTTATAAGGAGAGTCATGTTGGGTCTTGTAAAGAGTATTAAGTTTGTTAAGCCCCCAGGGCCTAATGGGATATACCCCAGGATATTGAGAGAGGCAAGTGAATAGATTGCTGGGGCCTTGACCAATATCTTCGTGTCTCACTAGCCGCAGACAAGATCGTGGAGGACTGGTGAGTAATGGTTGTTCCATTATTCAAGAAAGGAACTAGGGGTAATCCTGGAAACAATAGACAGGTGAGTCTCACCTCAGTGGTAGGGAAGTTACTGGAGAGAATTCTCAGGGATAGGATTTATGAGCATTTGGAAAACCATGACCTAATTAGGAAGAGTTAGCATGGCTTTGTACGGGATAAGTTGTGTCTTACTAACTTGATAAAGTTTTTTGATGAGGCCATGAGAGTGACTGATGAAGGTAGAGCTGTGGATGTTGTTTATATGGATTTTAGTAAGGCGTTTGACAAGGTCCTTCATGGGAAGCTCATCCAGAAGATTAAGATGCATGGGATCCATGGTGAATTGGTTGTTTCAATTGAAAACTGACTTGTCCATAGAAGCCAGAGGGTAGTGCATGAAGGGACTTGTTCTAACTGGCTATCTGTGATCAGTGGCGGTCTGCGGGGATCTGTGTTGGGACTTCTGCTTTTTGTGATGTACATAAATGAGCTTAATGAAAGCGTAGATGGAGGGGTTAGTAAGTTTGCAGATAATATGAAGATTGATAGTGTCATGGATAGTGTAGAAGTCTGGCGAAGAATACAGCAGGATATAGACCAGTTGCAGGTATGGGTGGAAAAATGGCAGATGGAGTTTAACTGGCCAAATGTGAAGTGTTGCACTTCGGTAACTCAAATGTAAAGAGTCAGTACACTGTTAAAGACAAGACCCTTAAAAACAGTGTTGATGAGCAGAAGGATCTTGGGGTCCAAGTTAACAGCTCCCTGAAAGAGGCCACTAAGCTTGATAGGGTGGTTAAGAAGGCATATGGCACGCTTGCCTTTATTAGTGGAGGAAATAACTTCAGCCCAGATGTTAAGTTGCAGCTTTATAAAACTCTAGTTAGGCCACATCTAGTGCATTGGATATAATTCCAGATCTGGTCACCCCATTATAAGAAGAATGTGGAGGCTTTGGAGAGGGTATAGAAGTTGTTTAGCAGGATGCTGCCTGAATTAGAGGATATATGCTATAACACGGGATTGGACAAACTCTAATTGTTTTCTCTGGAGTGGTGGAGGCTGAGGGGAGATCTGTGAGATGTTTATAAGATTATGAGAGGCGCAGATAGAGTAGACAGACAATATATTTTCCCAGTGTTGAAATGTCCAGTTCTAGAGGACATGCATTTAAACTGAGGGGGTTATGTTCAAAGGAGATGTGAGCAGCAAGTTACTTACATCGGGAGCGGTAGTGTCTGGAATGTACTGACTGGGATGGTGGTAGAGGCAGAAACATTTAAGGGACCTTTGGATAGGTACATGAACATGAGGAAAATGGAGGGATACAGATATAGAGCAGGTAGATGAGATTAGTTTCGTTAGCCATTTGATTACTGATTTAATTGGCTCGGCAAGACATTACAGGCTGAAGGCCCTGTTTCTGTGCTGTCCTGTTCAATGTTCTATCGCTCTGATTGTGCAAATGCACACTAAGCTGCAGAAATGTTGATATGACTTAATAAAGCCACTTTAAAAGTAGCAAATAAAACATTGGAGTCTATTTCTGAATGGATGGAATTAAAAGGGAGTAGGTTAAATTAAATATGTAAGAAAATCTAAAAGACGTCTTTTCTCCAAATGACAAAATATACATAGGTGGACCAAAGTAGTGCAAAGTGGTTAACAAGAATAGTACCAAAATTGATGGAGTGATTTCTGCACTTAAAACTGGAGCTTCTAAGTTCAAAGTAAATAAATACGCAATAAATATGGAGAAGTGGGGAGAAGAGGGAATTCCCAGGATGAAAGGGTTTTATTAATTATGTTATCCACTTTACCAAGTAGTGTAGACACAGAGGGGAGGCTAGTTTCCATCATATGCTGAGCTGTGACCACAGCTCTCTGCAGTTTCATGCATCTCAAAGTTCAGAGTAAATTTATTATCAAAGTATGTGTATGTCACCATATACAAACATGAGATTTATTTTCTTGTGGGTATAATCAGTAAATTCAGGAAATATAATAGAATCAATTAAATACACACCCAACAGGACAGATAGATAAGTAATGTCAATATCAAAAATGACCTGACTTGATCCAACCAAGCAGAGTCCACTGCCAAGAAGGCCCACCAGAGCCTTTACTTCCTGAGGAAGCTAAGGAAATTTGGCCTGTCCCTTAAAACCTTCGCTAATTTTTATAGATGCACCGTAGAAAGCATTCTTCTAGGGTGCATCACAACTTGGTATGGAAGTTGTCCTGTCCAAGACCAGAAGAAGCTGCAGAAGATTGTGAACACAGCCCAGCACATCACACAAACCAATCTTCCATCCTTGGACTCACTTTGCACCACACGCTGTCGGAGCAGTGCTGGCAGGATAATTAAGGACACGACCCACCCAGCCAACACACTTTTCGTCCCTCTTCCCTCCGGGAGAAGGCTTAGGAGCTTGAAGACTTGTACGGCCAGGTTTGGGAACAGATTCTTTCCAACTGTGATAAGACTGCTGAAGGGATCCTGACCCAGATCTGGGCCGTACCCCCCAAATATCCGGACCTGCCTCTCGGTTTTTTTGCACTACTTCACTTTCCCTTTTCTATTTTCTATTTATGATTTATAATTTAAATTTTTAATATTTACTATCGATTTGTACTCCAGGGAGCACGAAGAGCAGAATCAAATATCACTGTGATGATTGTACGCTCTATTATCAATTGTTTGGCGACAATAAAGTATAAAGTATAATGTACAAAAGGCAACAAACTGTGCAAATACAAAAGAATAAATAAATAAACAAACAAACAAATGAATAAATAAGCAATAAATATCAAGAACATGAGATGAAGAGTCCTTAAAAGTGAATCCATTGTAATAATAAAGTATAAATTCTTCCAATAGAACCCTTGATCAAAGGTTTCATAATCATAATAGTATCTAACAGGTCAGCCTCCAATATGTAAGGAAAATTACTTAAATATTTTTGTAAAAATGTCTAACTTGAAGGTATTGCAGAAAGTGTGTATGAAAGAGAATATTTAACAATTAATTGTTCAAAAGACATCAATCTATCTTCTTTAAATAAATCCAAAAAAGAATTAATACCTTTATTTTTCCAAAGTAAAAAAATTGGATCACTCAAAGAAGGCTTAAAAAAGTAATTTCGATAAATTAATCTACAATATTTAAATTTTTTAAGATTAAAAAAATTGCGGAACTGGAGCCAAATTTGTAAAGAATACTTAATCACAGGATATAGGTTTAAGTTAACAACTTAGCTAATTGCATAGGTAAAGCAGCTCTCAATAACGAGGTTAAATAAAACTGTTTTACAACTTTCAGTTCCAGGTCAACTCAAATTGGTCGATCACTCTTATCAACCCAGTATAACCAAAAAGACATGTATCGCACATTAACAATCCAATAATACATTCTTAGATTAGGCAAAGCAAGACCTCCATCCTTTTTTAATGGGATAAGTGTCCTTTATCTAAGATTAAACAGGATTGGGAAAAGGAGCTTAATTTGACTTTTATGATGGAGGATTGGATGCGGATTTTAAAGTTGGTTAACTCTTCTTCAATTTGTGCTAGCCATTCATTGATTCAATTTAAAATTGTACTTCGTTATCATTTGATGAAGGAGAGACTTTCTAAAATCTATTCTAATGTTGATAGTCATTGTGATAGATGTAAAACTGAGATAGCTACACTGATACATATGTTTTGGTCTTGCTCTATATTGGAACAGTTCTGGAAGTCGTTTTTTTCAACAATTTCTAAAGCACTTAAAATTAATCTACAACCTAATAAATTAACTGTGCTTTTTGGAATAATTCCTCAAAATATTCATGGTATTTCTGTGTCTGACCAACATGTTATTGCATTTGTTACATTCATAGCTAGGAGGGCCATTTTATTGAAGTAGAAGGATACATCAGCTCCCACTTTGTCACAATGGTTCTCTAAAGTGATGCTATGTCTTAATTTGAAGAAAATTAGAAGTCAAACCTTTGAACCTTTATTTGATTTTGAGAAAAGATGGGGCTCACTTGCTCATTATAATCATTTGAGCTAATTGATAGAATTTTTCCACGACCTAATTGTAATTTTTTTAGTATATTTTCTTTTCTTGCTGGCGGTTTGATGTTTATTTTTAGAAGCTTTTTGTATGACGCATGACTCCGGGGTTGTACACCTAATGGGCTCTTTTTTTTCTCACTTTTCTGCTTAGTAGGTTTCTGTTTGTTATCACAAACTTGTTTTTTCAATCTTTAAGATAATGTCTTTTTTGATACATTGTAAGTGTTGTTACTTCAATGAACTCGTTATTTTTATTGCATAATATAACAATAAAAAGATTTGAAAAGAAAGAAAAGTGAATCCATAGGTTGTGGAAACAGTTCAGTGATGTGGCGAGTGAGATTATCCCCATTGGTTCAAGAACCTGATGGTTGAGGAGAAAAACTGATTCTGAACAGCCACAGCTATACATGTAGCAGTTACAGCTACATAAGACCTTGGTCTGACCTCACTTGGATTACTGTGTTCAGTTCTGATCACCTCACTACAGGAAGGATGTGGATACTATAGAGAGAGTGCAGAGGAGAATTGCAAGGATGTTGCCTGGATTGGAGAGCATGCCTTATGCAAATAGGTTGAATGAACTTGGCCTTTTCTTCTTGGAGTGATGGAGGATGAGAGGTGACCTGATAGAGGTGTGTAAGAATGTGAGAGGCATTTATCTTGTGGATAGCCAGAGGCTTTTTCCAAGGACTGTAATGGCTAACACGAGGGGCATTGTTTTAAGGTGCTTGGAAGTAGGTACAGAGGGGATGTCAGGTAAGTTTTTCAAACAGAGAGTGGTGGGTGCATGTAATGCATTGCTAGCGGCAGCGGTGGAGGCAGATACCGCAGGGTATTTTAAGAGACTCTTAGATAGGTACATGGAGCTTAGAAAATTAGAGGGCTATGTGGTAGGGAAAATCTAGGCAGATTCTAGAGTAGGTTACGTAGTCAGCACAAAATTGTGGGTCAAAAGGCCTGTAATGTGCTATAGATTTCTATGTTCTATGTTCTATGAACCTGATAGTGTGAGTCCTGAGGCTCCAGTACCTTCTTTCTGATGGCAGCAGCAAGAAAAGTGTATGGTCTGGGTGTTGGGGCTCCTTGATGGATGCTGTTTTCCTATAACAGTGCTCTGTGTAGATGGGGAGGGTTTACCCATGATATACTGGGCCATATCCACTATTTTTTGTTGGATTTTCTGTTCAAGGGCATTGGTGTTTTCATATCAGGCTGTGATGCAGCCAATCAATACACTCTCCATCACACATGTATAGATGTTAGTCAAAGTTTTAGATATCATGCCAATTCTTTGCAAACTTCTAAGGAAGTAGAGGTTCTGCTGTGGTTTGTTCATAATTGCACATATGTGTTGGGTCCAGGAGAGATCCCCTGAAATGTTAACACTGAGGAATTTAAAATTGCTGACCCTCTCCACCTCTGAACCCCCAGTGAGGACTGGCTTATGGATCTCAGGTTTCATCCTCCTGGAGTCAATAATCAGCTCCTTTGTCTTGCGGACACTGAGTGAAAGGTTGTTGTTGTGGCACCTCTCAGCTAGATTTTCAGTCTCCCTTCCAAATGCTGATTCATCACCACCTTTGAGTCGGCCAAATTCAGTGGTGGTGTTATCAACCGTAGATATGGCATTGGAGCTGTGCATAGCCTCACAGTCATAAGTATAAAGCAAATAGAGCAGGGGGTAAAACACACAGCCTCGAGGTGCACCTGTGCTGAAGAAGAATGTGGTGGTGATGTTGCTGCCAATCCAAGCTGACTGGAGTCTGCAAATGAGGGGATCAAGGATCCAAAAGCACAAGGAGGTATTGAGAACAAGGTCCTGAAGCTTATTGACCTCCACCTACACAGTAATGGATATTTGCCACAAGGAAAGATGGAAAAAAGTGGGGAATTCTCCTGAAGGGATATGACAGACAGATATTTTAAACCTATACAAAAGCTGAGAGGACAGAATGAGAGAAGATGTGCTTGAAAATAGAAATAGTTGCCAAAAATATCAGATTGTCAGTGATAAATCCATGAGCAAAAACAGGAGAGACTTTATCTGGAGTGGTTAAACGTTGAATTCAATGCTTTATAATACAGTCAGGTAACAAATACAGATGAACAAGATGAATCACAAAGACGAAAATAAAAGAGAGATCTGTTGAGGGGATTAGATAACAAAGAATGAGAAGGAACTGGCGTGGTGAATACACAAATAAAAGAGCGGAATCTATCAACATACTTAGAAAAGCAGTATAATCTGTTCTGATGAACATGCTAACTCTGCTTAACTGCCTCGCTGCAGATGCTGCCCAACTTGGTTGAGTACATTGGGCACTTTCTATTTCAGATTTTCAGCATCTGCTTTTGTAGCAGCATACATCTTTCTTGCTGAACTCAACATTCCTTAACAGCATGTGAGAACAGGACAGTAAACTGAATGACCACTACATTTAGAGAGAGCTTAACATCCTTACAAGGCAATTACATTTCAGGATTTATCTACTCTAATTCAGATTATGTGCTGCAAGGAACAAATTGGAATAAACGGTCACATTTAGTGATGTAGCCCTGAGCTGTTCCACACCACATCAGTCAAGGAGAAAGCTTATTTTTGGAACAGTGAGCCATTCTTCAGAAAAAGCAGCTCTATTTGCATAAGAAAAGGTGCCAGATCCAAGGAAATATAGAGCTAAGTAGGGGTTTTACCCTCTGTTTTTATACTGCATTTTGCTTCAAGACAACGTTTTCTCATTTTGTCTTAAAATAATGAACATTCATTTACTATATACTTCATCTCTTGATCCACTGAAAAGGTGTGATGCTGCAACTAACAGCTTTCACTTCCACCTTTGAAACTTGTTCCAGGGAAAAGCAACACAAGGACTGGGCTATTCTCTGAACAAACTAACAATTCTGGAAATTAGTGAAAAAAAGTCTCCCTCTTTGGTTTGTAGGGTGTGCTCTGTTAATATTAAGTTCATGTTCGAGTCCAAGTTTGATTATCATTCAACCATGCACATGAAAACAGCCAGATGAAACAGTGTTCCTCTGGGGCCAAGGAGCAAAACACAGTACCAACAGTCCCACACACAGCACACATAATTATGATAGCAGGAAAACATATAGTTACAAAAAACATTTTAAAATAATAATACAGCCCATGTCCCTGAGTGTATTGGCCTGGTGCATGGGTGTTGTCCTGGATGCTGCTTAGATATTTCTGCAAGAATAAGCTGCAACAGTTCCTCATTTCACATAAGTGCAGCCACAGAGGAATGCAATCCAGCTCGTCTTCCTGAGGACCGCACTGGAGTACAGCACGGATGGGAGGGGCCAGCCCTCCACCCAGTACGTAATCCAGAGGCAGAGCACCAGCTTCATCAACTCCTTTGCTGGCGACCCCGAGGCATGTCCATGCAATATCTGAGGCAATGCAACACCCTGTCATTGGTCTTACCAATGAACCAGGGAATTGGACTCATGGTATTCTACATTACCAATGACCAAGCCAATCACTTCACCATTGTTTGGATCATGCACTGCTTGGGTGACTGAAGCAGGTTGCAACACAGGGCACGACAAGTCTAGGTCCACAACTATCCAGCAACTCGTTAGTGGGGTAGACCTGGCCAACTTGATGTTATTAATATCCAGCAATATCTTTCTGGATATTATTTTAAGATCATCAATATCTTATGATGGTACAACTGACATAAAGGACAAACAATGGCATCTTTGTTTGGACATAGAGAGACTGCTGTGTCTGCATGCACCGCCATCTTACAGAACCTACTGACCTCACAATCATAGTCTTACAGTCTTACTGACTGGGTTCCTCTTGTAGTCAAGGGGACAACAGAAACAGAAGAAACAGACAGGTGACATATAACTCCACTATCCAAACATTAAAATCCATCGTCCCTTAAACGGAAGTCCATTCAAAACAGCAGAAGGTTGCAAGAGGTTTATTAAGGGTGTTCTGCCACTCAAAGAACAAGATCAGCAGCCTTAAAGAAAAAGCCAATGGTTAAATGCTTGGTACTAGTTTCTACACAACAAAAAATGTTGTTTTCTTTCTAACATGTCACCTCCTTACTTTCCAGGTAGTTGGCTGTCAGAGAAAAATCATTAATGAAAAAGTACTAACTCTGAATACATTCAAAGACAGTCTGAACTAACAACCATGTAACAAGCCTTTGGAAAGTCTTCAGTCACGTTTGATTGAAAGGAACAAGGTACCTTTGTTTTACATTATCCTGGGTGCATGCAACTTTGTGCAAGTTTTCACACCATTCATGTGCCTTTAAGTTTAGTTTTCTCTCTTCTCTCCAAGATTAAAAGAAACCGATGATGTTTCTGTCCAGTTTATTAAGTCAAAACGTGGTAAGTCTAAGTAACTGGCGGATGTAGGTTAAATGAGGAAAGAGGAAGTGGAGAGAAAAGTCAATGGGAATTTAGTAAAATCGGTTAAGAGATCAGTGCAAATAGACTCATCTTCAAATGATTTCTCAAGCCTATTACACATAATAACTTATTGCTCAAGGGGAAAAGCCACAGTGTACACAGGTAAATAAGTTAACATATTACTGTTTGTTTGAGCTTGAATATATAGACTTGTGCTTCTATTCCCTAATGGTATTACTTCTCAGATGTATTGGTTTCTGATACCTACAACATGTTTACTGCCCAATAAAAACTTCCAGACACCCATTTTGATTTTTGACACAAAAATATTATTGCCATCATGAAAATAAAGAGTGAAGAATTCCTGCATTATAGAACAACAATGCTGCAGGAAGATGGCATATGCGCATAGATTTGCTTCACAGTCTTTCTGGGATTCTAAAATATTTTCAAAATGAAAGGGAATATATACATCAGAACTCATCTGTTCTGATGTTGTCAACGACTGCTGAAGAAGCTAATTTGCCACTTCATCGGGAAAGTGAAGAGGACTGTTGACATGCAACTGTAGAGTGTGTGAAACCCAGTGAAATACCATTTTCTCAAACCTCACAGCTATTGAGAGAAAGTGTAGCAGCAACATGATATTGCTAAAATAATTACAACAGGAGGATATGATGATTAACTAGTTTACTTGTGCACTTTTTAAATTTTACTGTACAGGTACTTGTCTGAAAACCTACAAACACTTTTCAACAGCTGGTACCATGAGTGAGGTTGAACTGTGCAATCCAGTGATTTCAATCTGAAACTGGGCTGTTAATTGAGACCAAGTGAATCACAGTGGCAAACTTCATCCTGGTATAGAAACTAAATGTTTGAATACCCAGAGTTATGTTTGATTATTTTTCTGAGCTGTTTGCGTACTATGATATATGACTCCATATATAACCTCCTTCTCTGTTGGTAAGTGTATCATAGTCCTGTAATGAACTTACCCATGGGGATTGATCTATTGATTCTGAAAAATAAATACTAAGATACGTCTATCGTTTTTTGCCATCTATTGTTTTTGAATTCTGCAAATGTCAGGCTAAAATCACATTAAGTAACTATATTGTCCAAAAGTATGAATAAAAAATGCATGTACTGGTAACCAATTGAATGCAAAGGCTTGATTTATTTTTCATATCTTAAATAATGGAGGTCTTTTGAAAGAGATTGTCTACAGAGAAATGTTACTTTGTGTACGTTCTTTTCTTGGAATGTAGTTAATGCGCTGAATTCTGGTGTTTCATGCAGTTACTGGCACTGTACCACAGTAAGGGGTATTTGTTCCCCATGAACATTATCCTTTAATGTACAGAATGCTTCCATTGCGTACGTGCCGTAATATAGTCATAACAAACATTTTCCAAATGCAGTGACAATTTTGCTACCTCAACAGACGAATAGGGCTTGGTCAGTCCAATAAGTTTATATATAAAAAAGAAAAAAATCCACAAAACGTAATTGTAATAACATACAATGTAACATGCAACATTCATACATTCATGGCAAACCTAACCCTTACCAGTCTGGGTGAATTCTGCCTAATGAAATTAAGGAGTCCCTACACATGCCCTCTGCCCCCGCCCCCCCCCCCCACCGAAATTTACCCTAGCAGACAAAGTCAAACGAGCAGGGGCCCACAAAACCTGGCGAACCTACTCCTGTCTTCAAGGGCAGGTGCTGGGGAGGAAGAACAATCAATGTCAGAAGGTCTGGAGGTGCAACTGTAGAGTGTGTGAAACCCAGTGAAATACAATTTTCTCAAACCTCACAGCTATTGAGAGAAAGTGTAGCATCAACATGATATTGCTAAAATAATTATAACAGGAGGATATGATTAACTAGTTTACTTGCGCACTTTTTAAATTTTACTGTATAGGTACTTGTCTGAAAACCTACAAACACTTTTCAACAGCTGGTACCATGAGTGAGGTTGAACTGTACAATCCAGTATGGTCACCAATCAACAAAAAAAAAGAGAGCCAATTACTAAAGTCTTATTTGTGCAATGTTTGGATATTGTAATAAAGAGGTCAAGAATATGTAACTAAAATGAGCAAGTAGCACAAATAAAAATCATAATGAATATTTACATTTAATTTGTAATGAATTTCAGATAAACACAGACTAAAAGAGTAATATTAATAAATATGTAATATACAATACAGCAAATGAAGTCACTGTGCAAAATGTTATCAAAAATAACAGTATGAATATTCAGTCTCAAGTGCACAACAGAACGCATAATCTGATTTTTTCGAGAACATTAATGCTTGTTATTTATTACTAAGATCAGTTCCTCTAAGCCAAAAGCGGCATACTGTATTTACCAAAGATGAGAAGATCAGATAGAGGAATATTAGACAGTGGAAGGATACTTTATGCCTCAGCATGCAGCTCATCAGGTGCCCTTTTTTTAAAAAACACGTAAACCAGGTTCTTCACTTTGTAGGACCTCTGCTTGTCACAATGGTTGTGAATATCCTGTTTAAAGCTAACTTTAGAATCCTCTCCCCACTGTTGTGCACCAAGCTAGCAGTCCTCCAAGAACTACGAGTTACTGCCTCCCCCCAAAAAAAATCTAATTTAGGGTGGATGTTTCCTCACTGTTGCCTTTGTGCATCTAGTCAGAATGGAGCTGGCAAATTTGTACTTCAAACACAGGGAAAAATCCTATGGACACACCTTCAAACATGAAACGATATACAAATGCCGTACCAGGGGTGATTGATAAGTTCGTGGCCTAAAGAAGAAAGAGTCAATTTTAAAAAAGCTAGCACATTTATTTTTCAACATAGTCCCCTCCTACATATACGCACTTAGTCCAGCAGTCGTGGAGCATACGGATCCCTCTTTGTAGAACTGGTCCACATCAGAGGTGATTGATAAGTTTGTGGCCTAAGGTAGAAGGAGATGAGCTATTAACTTCAAACTTTCTGCATTATCACTCAAAGAGTTGAACTACACGTGCATGTAACGAGAGCGTCTTGGACCTCCAGGTGGTCCACAGCAGGGGTGATTGATAAGTTCATTGCCTAAGGTAGAAGGAGATGAGTTATACAGCTCTCATTACATGCACTTGCAGCTCAACTCTTTGAGTGAAAATGCAGAAAGTTTGAAGTTAATAACTCATCTCCTTCTACCTTAGGCCATGAACTTATCAGTTACCCCTGCTGTGGATCACTTCTGGAGGTCCAAGACGCCGACTTCTACAAAGAAGGGATCCGTATGCTCCACGACCGCTGGACTACGTGTGAAAATGTAGGAAAAATAAATGTGCTAGGTTTTCTAAAATTGACTCCTTCTACCTGAGGCCACAAACTTATCAATTATCCCTCATAAGTCTGAAATAAAATCAGAAAGGCTAGAAGCACGTATTAGGTTGAACATGTCAATGGAGAGAGAAAAAAAATGAAATTTTCAGGTTAATGAACTTTCATTTCATCCATTAAAAGTTACAACACAAGTTGTTTAAGTTGAGAGAAGGGGAAGAGTGGTGAAAATCAAAATGTTATGATATTAATGTGTCGATGGCTGAGAGAAAGTGGTAAAGACGTTTTAGTCACAACTGATCTGTCTGGGAAGGTATAAACAGTTGACGATGAGGGAAAACAGGAATGCGATGGAAAAGCAAAACAACGGTAGAATTGTGAGCTACAAAGCACATCTGTGGAGAGGGAAGTAGAATTTACAAGTCTGGAGGCAGATGGGTGGATGGGTGTGGGGCATCAGCAAATAGTCACATACTGTATAATGTTACAATGTCACATACTCATGTTGCAGCTACTTAAGATGCTAGTGAAATGGTGCTTGGCATTTTGTTTTACGTTCTGGTTGCCTAACTATGTCATTAAACTAGATAAGATTCACAGGAACACTACCAGGATTGAACTATCAGGAGAGGTTGGATAGACTGGGTTTCTCTTCCCTGGAGTGTAGGAGGTTGTGGGGTGATGTTATAAAATCATGAGGGGCACAGATACGTCGAACATCAACTCAGACCATGAGAGGCCTGCGTCGGGCATTTTCATGCCTTACAAGGCGCAGATTGAAAGTCTGTGTGGGGTGCCACTCCTCGCACGGACACTGGAGCAATGTGTGGTTAAGTGCCTTGCTCAATGACACAAACACGCTGCCACAGCTGAGGCTCAAACTAGCGACCTTCAAATCACTAGACGAACGCCTTAACCACTTGACCACATGTCCAACACAAATGAGGTGATAGGTATTTTCCAGTAGTCTCAAACTAGAGGGCACAAGTTCAAGGGGAAAGACTTAAATGGGACATGAGGTGCAAGTTTTTCACACAGAGGGAAGTGGGTATTGGAATGTGTGTGGCCAGAGGAAGTTATGAAGGCAGGCACATTTACAACGGTTAACTAGACATTAGGACAGATTTAGAGGGTTGTGGACCAAATTTAGGCAAATGGGAGTGGCTTGGCTGTGCAACTTGGCCAGCATGAAAGTACTGGGCCAAAGGGCCTTTTTCCTTGATGTATGCCCCTATGACCAATTTAACCTGTTCTGTTACAAACTGGAAAGGGTGATCATCTGAAATTACTGGATTCAATTTGGAGCCCCAAGGCCTGTAACATGTCCAGTTGAAAGTAACAACTTTACCTCTTCGAGTCCAGTGAAATAGATTCATAATATGGACTACTCTGCAATGAAGGAGCCAAGTGCAGATCGAGAGACTGCTTTGTAAAACACCTTTATTAAGTCTGCTGTTATGAGCCCAAACTTCTAATTGCCTGTCACATTAACCCTCCTCATCATACACAATGCCTAAAGCTGGGTTGACATGCAGGATGAATACTGTTTTTCTACTTAAAACTGATAGCTGCATTCCTGAAATTATAGGAAATAAATAGATACAGTATTTTCAGTTTATTGTAGTGCATTGCTAAGTTGTCATTTAGTCAGTCTGTCCCTTTCACTGTCAGTTGAGTTTAAACAATGCTGTGAAATCAGACAAGAGACAGTAATTAATCAAATGGACAGTAATCAATCAAATGGCTAGTACAAGAGGGCGCAGTTTTAAGGTGTTTGGAAGTAGGTACAGAGGAGATGTGGGGAGTAAGTTTTTTACGCAGAGTGGTGAGTGCGTGGAATAGGCTGCCGGTGATGGTGGTGGAGGCGGATACTATAGGGTCTTTTAAGAGACTCCTGGATAGGTACATGGAGCTCAGAAAAATAGAGGGCTATGGGTAACACTAGGTAATTTCTAAGATAAGGACATGTTCAGCACAGCTCTGTGGGCCGAAGGGCCTGTATTGTGCTGTAGGTTTTCTATGTTTCTAAATTACTTGGCTGTGTACACTGACAGCACACCTGGTTGTGGACAGGCAACAGAATGCTAGCGATGGTCAAGTCTCTTTTTCCCTTCTTAAGACCCAGAGCAGTCTGCTATGGCCAGGCAAGCAGATGGCAGTTGCCATTCAACCCTGGAGGGCAGAGTTAAACCTGATGGCTGATCCAACAGCAGTTGTCATATAAACCAGAGTTCAATTGAAAATTAATGATCAACTTATCATATACACTGTTACTGTCATCAACTTCCTTCAATGACACACTGCTATCACTTCCATGTATTGATGCTTCACAACATTCGGTGATGATAATATCAAGTTTACTGTTCCCTAGGTTTCCAATCACGCTTGGCACTCCTTTCAAAGGCAGCTTCAGCACTGCACAGTGTAAAACTCACCTGTAATATACTCTCAGCATTGCCAGCTGGGGTAGGGTGACATCTACACTTTCAAATGAGCTAAAGAGTGTGGGAAAATCAGGATACATCAGCACAGGGAGGAAGTGTACATACCTCCATCCATATTATTGTGGACATATTTGTGGTGGGCAAGAAATAAATCAATTATCTACCTCTGTATGCACAGCAAATTAAAGGCAGCTTAAGGAGTTGAAGCAAAGCAATAGCAGAAAATTTACATGGGTCAAATTCAGGATGACTCACAAATGAGTGCTTTGTACATGCCCTGCTCTTCAGTATTATAAGCAAAGCACATTTATGTTCAAGTCTTCTTAAAGACTGATTTCTCAGAGTCAGGAATAGTTCACTACCACTCTAGTTCAATGGGTTCTGATGCGGCTGCAGAGATTACGGAAAGACCTACAGGCTCAGCACAGATGGGGGAAGCAATGCATGTTGTGTTGGTAGTTTGGTGGGATGGTGCTTGAGCTAATGTGGTCCACTATTTCCTCCTTTGATACAGCATCTGTATATAATTTCAACTTCACAGCAAGCGATCACAAGGACATCAACAATATCTGCACCATGATGTTGCATTGGTCATCTCCAAATGAACTCTGATGTCTCCATCAGTCTTGTGCCAATGCAACAATGAAACAGAAACCTTGTAACCAGAAAATCAATACTGAACATTTCAAGAATACTGAAAAGACAATCTTTGAATGCATTCCAAAGTAAACTATGTTTAATTAAAGATCTTCAATAAAACCTATGTGTGTTACAGTTATCGAGGTAAATTTGAACTGTTTTTGCACTGGGTGGTGTATCAGTGAACCTGTATATTTCCAGCTTCAACTTTTGGAGGAGGAGCCTAAATTTATTCCTGATTTGTATTTCAGGAAGCATGTCAAAGATTCAGCAAGGCAGTGTATTTGCTTTCAGAATAATTGATACTAAGCATGTCTTGCCTGGAATTTAGAAGAAAAGCGGACATTGCAGGAAACTTATTAAAGTCTTATGGGGTTTGACAAGGAGAATATTTCCTCAGTGGAGAGGTTTAGGTCTGAATGAGATAAGAATAAATTTCTTCATTCAAAGATGGTGAATGTTTGGAATTCTAGATCTTGGATGGCTGTGGAGGTTGAGAGTTGTTGAGATCTTTCAAAAAGAGATCAAGAAATTTCTGGATATTACAGAAAACATGCTCTGTGATCTTGATGAATGCCAGATTAAGTTCCTATGACAGTACCTCTGCTCTTAACAGCATACCACAGACTACAGACTATTTTGGGTGAGGAAATCAAGCTCAGATCTGGCAGCCTCACCAAATGTTCTAAATAGTTCAATGAAATGGAACCCTCTACATCCAAGCAAATTGGAACTCATGGATTTGGTTTTGCAACCATGAAAGTTGTTAAAAAGGAGACCATACTGGTGCCCTGAGCAGACAGTGTCTGGATTAGGTGAGGAATGGGACTTAAATTTAGGATGTTCTAATTAATATCCCAAGTGATAACCACTACCTGAGGTTAACACTTTTGTCTTTGCTCTTGCATTTTCCTTGTCACTAGTGAAGCTCCATAGAGGACTTTATTTAATTAGGAACTAAGAGCCAAACCTTCTAAATATTGACACAATATGACAAATGGAGTATCATGTGAGAAAATGTGAAATTGCCCATTTTGGCACGAAAATAGAAACAGTTACATAACTGGTGAGAGATTGCAGAGTCCTGACGCACAGAGAAATTCAAGTACTCTGGTGCAAGAACCACAAAAGAAGTTGATATGAGGAGAAAGCGAAAAATTAGGAAACAAACAGAATGTTATCATTTATTGCATGGGAAAATGAATATAAGATGAAGGAGGTTAAGCTTTATTTAATTAAGGCACTGGAAAACCATATCTGAAGTACTGTCAGCAGTGCAGTCGGTCCTCCTGATTTAAGCAAGGATGTCAATGTGTTGAAAGGATTTCTAAGGTTTACTACACTGATACCTAAAACGGGCAGGCTTTCTGCTGAGGAAAGGTTGGATACTCTGGGGTTTAGAACAGTGAGAGGGAACCTGTAAGAAAATATATAATCCCGGGGTGGGCTTGAGAATGTGGATGTGGTGATCATCATTTCTCATGTGGCAGAATCTAGAACTGTTTGACAATATGTGATTCCCATTTATTTTTCAGAAATGAGGAAAAAATTGATTCTCTCAGAAGGTCTTGAGGCATTGGAACTAATTTCCTCAAATGACAGTGGAAGCATGATAAAATTATCGTGGCCCACTTTGGGGAATGTTTTATGTGTTGCCCCACGTATCTGATTTGAACTGTAAATCAGACTACCAAAACAGGACCTCCATTCCAGATATCTATTGTGAACATGGAATTGAATTGCTGACACCTGTGCTTTGAATCAGTTACAAGATGAAGCCATCAGGCCACTGTCATTTGCACCATCGCTAACTCCATCAAATCTGGAGATCTCCCACCCTTGCCACCAACATCATAGTTCCCTTACCTCTGCACTTCTCTTTTCTACTTCCTCTCCAAGATCCACAAACCTGACTGTCAGGTAGGCCCATTGTCTCTGCCTGCCTCTGCCCCACTGAACTCATGTCCACATACCTCGATTCCTTTCTCTCCCTCTTGGTTCAGTCTCTCCCCATCTACATCTCCGGCACTTCGCATGGTCTCGTTCTGCTCAACGACTTTCAATTCCCTGGCACTAACCACCTCACTTTCACCATGAATGCCTCCTCGTCTGCCACGATGAAGCCACTCTCAGTGTGGTTGAGTGATGCCTCATATTCCGTCAAGGTAGCCTCCAACCTGACAGCATAAACTTTGATTTCTCCTTCCAGTAATTAATTTTTCCCTCACCCTTCACTCTACTCTGGATGCTTTCCTCTTCTCCTAACATGACTATCACCTCCCCCTTGTGCCCTTCTCCCTTTCCTTTTCTCCCATGGTCCACTCTCCTCTCCTATCAAATTCCTTCTTCTACAGCCCTTTTCTTTTCCACCTATCACCTGCTGGCTTCTTACAACATCCAAATGGATTCACCTATCACCTTCTAGTTTGTCCTCCTTCCTTTCCCCCTGATCTTTTTATTCTGATGTCTTCCTCCTTCCTTTCCAGTCCGGATGAAGGGTTGTGGGTCCAAAATATGGTTGTTTGTTCATTTCCATTGATGCTGTCTGACCTGCTGAGTTCCTCCAGCATTTTGTGTGTGTTGCTATGGAGATTTCTAAATTTGCAGCAATGACATCAATGAATATGCAATTGCACTTTACATTGCCATTGCAAACTAGGAGCAACATTTGAGTTAAATGCACCACCTTCATCAAGAGGACAAAACAAGAACATGAAGGTCTACTTATGAGTAGGTTACATTTCTCACTGTTCCCTGAGCTGCCATTGGAGAATCCTTTACTGAAGGCAGTCACTGAACCTAATGTCTCCAAGTTCCATTTGAGGCCCTCTTTCTTTGCATGAAACTGGACTAGGGGTTGTTGGTGTTGTAGTTAAAAAGGTTGCAGTCTCCAACCACAGAAACGTATAATATTCAAATTGGTCATCATTCACAACATTGCAATCCAGGCCCAATATTAAGTACCTGGAGTAACTGGTCATGGCTACCGTCATTACCAAGTCTGTATGCAAATAGCCTATCTCATTGGCTCTCTGCACCCTTTAGTCAGGTATCAAGGCCCTCCAGCACGGTTGTTCCAGAAGCTGGCATGGGTTTAAAACGCAGGTCCATTTTGGCTGGTCTATCTACTCTCTAAAGCAAAATTCTAGCTGTGAAACTCAAAGCGAACAACTTTAATTCATACAATACTAATTTTGTAGTTTATCAAAACTGGTAAAATTAAGTGCATCATACGGTCATTGTACATTACAATGATAAAAACAGCTGTGTCCAAACAAAACTATCACAGCAATGAGAAGTGAATGCAAAGCAAAATTATAACACCACAAGTTAGCACAGCACAGAGTACTGGCGATGATATGATCATAGCCAGTCAACTCAGTCGGTCGAACCACTAGAATACAGCAAAATATAAATTACAAAAAAACGTCTACTGCATGAAGAGCAGATGACGCAGCAGAAAAAAAGATTGATAAATTGAATACATCAGGCAATTAGCCAAAATTTTTCAAAATAAACAGAACACCTGTGATAAATACATACTTAATTCAGATATACAGCCACAATTTTTACCGATTTGTCAGATTAAGATTTATTTTGTGTGAATTGGACAGATATATTTAATTGTTGACTGGGGTCTGAGAAAAAAGTGACAAATCTGTTTGGGAAGAAAGTAATCTGAGAAGGAGACTGTAAGCAGAATTGGAAAGTCTATTGCTTAATGTGTTTCATGAGTCTTCAGCCTGTCCATTAGGTGAGATACCGTGTGGCGGTAGGGATCCAGCTCAGAGGATGGATAGGCTGCTAATAATTTAAGTGGGAATCCTGCTGCTGAACAAGGAACATTCACAGTTACAGTTGTTGATGCCCAAAGCTTCTCCTGCTCTTTTAGTGTGATAAAGGGCATGCAAAAGGTGGACCAAATGGAGGACATACATGTTTGCATTAGCTGCCTTAAAGAAACTATTATGAAAGCTTCTTTAATATTACATTGACATGGTATCACCATGGTTTAATTCATTATAGACAAGTCTCAGATATGTGCAGAAAAAATACATATATCTATAAAATATTTAATTTTGAATATGTTGCAATGGTACTGAAATGCAGGTTAAGTTCCAAATAATCAGGAGTTTTATAATTGCTTTAAATGTCAGCAATTTAATCCTTAGGCATCTGCTCTTTTATAAAATATTACAATAATGTAGCATGGAAGGCATCCAGCAATACTGTGATGAGTATTTTTTCTTATAACTAGAAATTCTTAGCTAATAAATCACACAAACTGTTAGGATAAATGAAGGATATCCTTCTGTATGAAGGATAAACATGGTATATGTCCATATGTTACTCAGTTTAATAGCATCTTTTGTTATGAATGACATTACAGAGTTGATTTTTAAGCTAAAAGCAATAGAATGCAGATGTTGGAAATTTGAAATAAAACAGAAACAGAATAAAAAAGAATGGAGCTGTTTTGCTAAATGAACAATAAATTTTTAATATAGTGTATGCCCTGAACAGAGTTATGAAATAGTCCATAAAGATCACATGCTCGAGCGCACGCTGTGACAGCCTCCATTTTCTATTAGGAAAAGTTATTGCTGTTACATCGACCAGCAGAAATGAGGTTGTGAACTGAACATTACAAAGCAACTTTACACCCCAAGTTCAAATAAGGTTATGGTTTGGAAACGTAACATGCATCTTCAGAAGCAAGAACATGTAATTTGCTTTGCAGAAATTGTTTCAGCATTTTAGATGTCATCATTCTTCAAATGCCTTATCAACTGATAAAACAGATTATAATGGACATTCAGTAACTAAGAAACCATTCTGTTATTATGCATGGGGATAATAGGTGACAGCCACAAGATCGGTGGGGGGGGGGGAATCTTTGTGATGGAAAATAAAATCTTCTGAATTGATATAAATCTAACTCTTTTGTTTTAAGCAAGGTCCCAGACAGTTGCTCCCAATTGATCACAGAATTTTATTGCGCAAGAGGCCATTTATCTGATCCTATCTTGAACCAGACCTAATCGATGAACTCCACAATCCTGCTCTTTCCACATAACCCCAAAGTGATCTCC
This sequence comes from Mobula birostris, assembly GCF_030028105.1. Classification (NCBI taxonomy): domain Eukaryota; kingdom Metazoa; phylum Chordata; class Chondrichthyes; order Myliobatiformes; family Myliobatidae; genus Mobula; species Mobula birostris. The sequence continues at coordinate 63,248,659 of NC_092375.1, read as the reverse complement.
CTTTTTAAAATACTGTATCTACATGTTTTGTGTTTTCACTGTACTATAGATCACATTATCTCACTGTATCAAAAGGATATAGTATGTGCACTTCTGTACACTGAAAGCATCGTGCAATTTCTGGTCAGTAAATCTTAAAGTAAATGATAGTATTTATTAACGCAAGTTATTTTATATTTAATGATCACTTAAGGGAGATTTCAAAACAACTTTTAAGTTAAATGAATGATTTATCTTAAAATACTTGTCTAATGGAATAAATCATGTATAATGATATACTTCCACTTACTGACTCTGAAGAAACACAAGCCATGCATTTGAAACTAAAGAGATAAATGATGGCTATTCAAGTTGGTTGGTAACTTTTATACAGCAGAGATAGTTCCCAGCATGTTGTCAGTTTGCCTGCTGTTGAAGCACGGTTTACACACTGTACTCGAGGCCCAGTCAGACCTCAGACAGGATTCATTAATTTTCTTCATGCAAGCACCAGGATCATGCATCTCAATATACAGGCATGGGTATCCAGAAATAGAAATATACATACACATAATAAGCAAACAAATTCAGTCCATTTCGTGACAGGTAGGTAATTTGTTTTACCTTAATTGTAAACAAACTGCTTCACATAATAACACAGTGTCTAGTTATGCATCATTCAACCCCCATGTGCAGAGAGAATGTGCATGCCACAGTCGTAAACGCTCTATTTAAAGTGCCATGAAACCACCCAGCTCAGTCGGTTTCCTAATGGCCCACTGAGGCAGAATAATACCCAGCTGACCGCAAAAACAAAACAACCGTATCCTTCCTGACAGAGTACCACTTTTCCTGATGCAACCTTCAATTTGGTTACAAAATAAGAAAGGATGTTTAAAAGAGTGATGCGCCAATAATTATCAGGGTCTTTAAACTTATATTTAGGTTGACTTAGGTCCAAAAATAAAGATGATCTTAACTAACTAAAGTTCCTTTTTAACCCTGTCCTAATCAATGGCTGCACCTCACCAATGAGATAGTCTTTCATAAGGGTTAGCTTGTTGTATTTGCTTGTCCAACATTAGAATGCATGCTCTTTTGAACAATCCTAGGCAATGGTGTATGAAGGAAGATGTTATTTGGGTGGCGGTTGCTCCTATATAAAATAAAGAATGCAATTCATAAAGTGTGTCAAATCATAAACACAAGAGATGCTGGAATTCCAGAGCAACACACACAAAATGCTAGAGGAACTCAGCCGGGCAAGCAGTATATATGTGAAATTAATAAACAGTTGATGTCTTGGGCTGAGACTCTTCATCAGGACTGGAAAGCAAGATGCCAAAGTAAGAGGGTGGGGGGGGGGAGGTAGACAAGCTAGAAAGTGATACATGTGAAGTCAAGTGGGTGGAGGAGGGCTGATGAGGTAAGAAGCTGGGAGGTGAGAGGTGGAAAAGGGAATGGGCTGTAGAAGGAGGACCCTAATAGGAGAGGAGAGTAGACCATGTTTGTGTATGAATGGGTGAAATTGTTTGTTTCTGTGCAGTGCTGCAGCTTCAACGTAACATTTATGTCCTGGACTTAGAGAAGCTACCCTTGCTAAATGCAACCCTGAAGAATGCTGCCACAGGGATCGGGTTAGCTCACTGCCCAGGGTAACTGGTCATCGCTGCCATCCCCCTGTCATTACTAGGACTGGATGCAACTGAGTCAACTCACTGGCTTTCTGCACCCTTTGGTCAGGTCTCAACATCTTCCAGAAATTGACTAGGTCTAAGGTTCCCGTCACTATCCCCAACCCTGGGCACGCTTTCACTGATAACAAAACCTCAGGGAAATATTGTCAGCTGTCAAAGCCTTCATCTATTTTTATCTGCATTATTAATGTTTTGAGTTACATTACAATTCTGATGCAATAACTAAAAAAGTGAAACTTCCAGTTTAATTAAAACATCCTGAAACTCTTAGGAACTATTAAGCATATTGAACTGAATTAAAATTAATTTTTAAAAGTTAAACATTTTTGGGCTGAGGGTTATTTCCATTACTCAGTTCAAAAATGTTCAATGAATGAGGTGCATTTGATGGCTCTGAGCATGTACTCAATGCAATTCAGAAGGCTGGGGTTCTCATCAAAATCTCTCAAATATTGAAAGGCCTGGATAAGGTAGATATGGAGACGATGTTTCCATTAATAACAGTTTCTGATCTGAGGGCACAGCCTCAGAATAAAGGGATATCCCTTTAGAACCGAGCCAAGGAGGAATTTTTTCCAGCCAGAGAGTGGTGAATCTATGGAAATGATTGCCGAAGAGGGCTTTGGAGGTCAAGTGTTTGTGTATATTTGAGGCAGAGGTTGATTGGTAAGAGCAATAGAGGTTAAAGGCTGTGAAGAGAAACAGGAGGATGGGGTTGAGAAAAGAAACAGAAATTCAGCCATGATTGAATGGTGGAGCAGGCTCGATGAGCTAAATGATCAATATCTGCTCCGAATTCTTATGGTTCTCCAAATCTACATCATGTCTGACCAGGTGTAGGGCGAGGTGATGCACCAGCTTAATAGAATCCAGCCACATCATAGTGACAGGTGCAGTAGCTCTTGCCATTCAATAAGCTCTGGCATATTGCTCATAGGGCATCAAACTTGCTTCTTGTTGAATGGTGGAATGCCACAGCCAACACGATTTCTCCAGCATCAAGTTGCTTTGATCTATGTGATTGCTATGGCATTATTTTACAAAAGTACAGTTGAACTCAGAAGTTTACATACACCTTAGCCAAATACAATTAAACTCAGTTTTTCACAATTCCTGACATTTAAGTCTAGAAAACATTCCCTGTCGTAGGTCAGTTAGGATCACTATTTAAAGAATGTGAAATGTCAGAATAATAGCAAAGAGAATAATTTATTTACCATATATAACCATATAACAATTACAGCACGGAAACAGGCCATCTTGGCCCTTCTAGTCTGTGCCAAACTCTTACTCTCACCTAGTTCCACCGACCTGCACTCAGCCCATAACCCTCCACTCCTGTCCTGTCCATATACCTATCCAATTTAACTTTAAATGACAACATCGAACCTGCCTGAACCACTTCTGCTGGAAGCTTGTTCCACACAGCTACCACTCTCTGAGTAAAGAAGTTCCCCCTCATGTTACCCCTAAACTTTTGCCCTTTAACTCTCAACTCATGCCTCTTGTTTGAATCTCCCCCACTCTCAATAGAAAAAGCCTATCCATGTCAACTATATCTATCCCCCTCATAATTTAAAATACCGCTATCAAGTCCCCCCTCAACCTTCTACACTCCAAAGAATAAAGACCCAACTTGTTCAACCTTTCTCTGTAACTTAGGAGGTGAAACCCATGTAATATTCTAGTAAATCTCCTCTGTACTCTCTCAATTTTGTTGACATCCTTCCTACAATTCGGTGACCACACTATACACAATACTCTAAATCTGGCCTCACCAATGCCTTGTACAATTTCAACATTACATCCCAACTCCTATACTCAATGCTCTGATTTATAAAGGCCAGCAGAAAAGCTTTCTTCACCACCCTATCCACATGAGATTCCATCTTCAGGGAACTATGCACCATTATTCCTAGATCCCTCTGTTCTACTGCATTCTTCAATGCCCTACCATTTACCATGTATGTCCTATTTTGATTAGTCCTACCAAAATGTAGCACCTCACATTTATCAGCATTAAACTCCATCTGCCATCTTTCAGCCCACTCTTCTGTCCTAAATCTCTCTGCAAGCTTTGAAAACCTACTTCATTATCCACAACTCTACTTATCTTAGTATCATCTGCATACTTACTCATCCAATTTACCACCCCATCATCCAGATCATTAATATATATGACAAACAACATTGGACCCAGTACAGATGCCTGAGGCACACTACTAGACACCGGCCTCCAATCTGACAAACAGTTATCCACCATACTCTCTGGTGTCTCCCATCCAGCCACTGCTGAATCCATTTTACTACTTTGATATTAACACCTAACGATTGAACCTTCTTAACTAACCTTCCATGTGGAACCTCGTCAAAGTCCTTACTGAAGTCCATATAGACAACATCCACCGCTTTACCCTTGTCAACTTTCCTAGTAACCTCTTCAAAAAATTCAATAACATTTGTCAAAAATTTCAGCTTTTATTTCTTTCATCACTTTCCCAGTGGGTCAGAAGTTTACATACACTTTGGTAGTATTTGGTAGCATTGCCTTTAAATTGTTTAACTTGGGTCAAACGTTTTGGGTAGCCTTCCACAGCTTCTCACAATAAGTTGCTGGAATTTTGTTCCATTCCACCAGACAGAACTGGTGTAACTGTGTCAGGCTTGTAGGCCTCCTTGCTCGCACACGCTTTTTCAGTTCTGCCCAAAAATCTTCTATCCAATTGAGGTCAGGGCTTTGTGATAGCCACTCCAATACCTCGACTTTGTTGCCCTTAAGCAATTTTGCCATAACTTTAGAGGTATGCTTGGGGTCATTGTCCATTTGGAAGACCCATTTACGACCGAGCTTTAAATTCTTGGCTGATGTCTTGAGATGTTGCTTCAATATATCCACATAATTTTCCTTCCTCATGATGGCATCTATTTTGTGAAGTGCACCAGTCCCTCCTGCAGCAAAGCACCCCCACAACATGATGCTGCCACGCCCATGCTTCACGCTTGGGATGGTGTTCTTCGGCTTGCAAACCTCACCCTTTTCCCTCCAAACATAATGATAGTCATTATGGCCAAACAGTTTAATTTTTGTTTCATCAGACCAGAGGACATTTCTCCAAAAAGTAAAATCTTTGTCCCCATGTGCACTTGCAAACTGTAGTCTGGCTTTTTTTTTGCGGTTTTGGAGCAGTGGCTTCTTCCTTGCTGAGCAGCCTTTCAGGTTATGTCGATATAGGACTCGTTTTACTGTGGATATAGACACTTGTCTACCTGTTTCCTCCAGCATCTTCACAAGGTCCTTTGCTGTTGTTCTGGGATTGATTTGCACTTTTTGCACCAAAGTACGTTCATCTCTAGGAAACAGAATGCGTCTCCTTCCTGAGTAGTATGATGGCTGCGTGGTCCCATGGTGTTTATACTTGTGTAATATTTGCACAGTTGAACGTAGTACCTTCAGGCGTTTGGAAATTGCTCCCAAGGATGAACCAGACTTGACATCATTTTCTGACCTCAATCCGATAGAAGATTTGTGGGCAGAACTGAAAAAGCGTGTGCGAGCAAGGAGGTCTACAAACCTGACTCAGTTACACCAGTTCTGTCTGGAGGAATGGAACAAAATTCCAGCAACTTATTGTGAGAAGCTTGTGGAAGGCTACCCAAAACGTTTGACCCAAGTTAAACAATTTAAAGGCAATGCTACCAAATACTAACAAAGTGTATGTCAACTTCTGACCCACTGGGAAAGTGATGAAAGAAATAAAAGCTGAAGTAAATCATTCTCTCTACTATTATTCTGACATTTCACATTCTTAAAATAAAGTAATGATCCTTACTGACCTAAGACAGGGAATGTTTTCTAGAATTAATTGTCAGGAATTGTGAAAAACTGAGTTTAAATGTACTTGGCTAAGGTGTATGTAAACTTCTGCCTTCAACTGTACATCCTGAGATATCAGCCACAAGATCTGGGATAAAAAGATTCAGCACAAAGGTTTGAACAGGCTTGGAATTTGTAAATTCCTGCAGCTAAATGACAAACAGGAACAAAAAGTTTCCAAACCAATTTTCAATTTAGATAATAAGGAGATTAAATGTAATACTTAGACACAGGGGATTGATGATACTGGAATCCAGAGCAACACACAATCAGCTGGGGGAATTCAGTGGGCGAAGCAGTATCAGCGGGAGGAAGGGATGCAGGCACGTTTCCTGATGTCAGATTTTGACCCAAAATATCTACAGTCCTTTTCCTCATAGATAGTTTTTAGTCCACTAAGCTCTTCCTGCAGATTGTTTGTTGCTAAATTGTTGCATTCTTAATTTACATTTGAGATGCGAGTGTGACCACAAATTATTGTCCACGTGAGAATGGTGATACATCGGCCATTTTAGATTAGTAGGCAGTGACTCATGAAAACATGCATTCTTCTGGTAATAGTGGTTAGATCACTGTGAGGGCATGTTTAATGAGATATCAATAGTCAATAAATGGCTGCTTGCTCTAACCAATTACAGCATTTACATCTGACCAGAATCCCTTAATAAAAGCACCCCAGTCAGCAAAATGGAAACATTTCTCAATCCAATTAAAGTAAAAAAAAGAAACTCAATTTGCCTCTGGTATTCAATCCAATTAGATCAGAGGGAATCATAAACATTCTGAGACTGATACTAAATCTAATTGTTTTTATAAAACAGCACCTTAATTATCTATGGAAAGAGCACATGATATTAAAGAACTTCAATTTCTTGACTGAGCTGGTGGAAAACTATTGACATCAACATAACCATTGGGCAACAACTTGAGACTAATTAATTGCATAATTGGTTTGTGCTTGTGATCCAATTAAAAGTTATAAAAATAATATTTAATTACACTTGTTGCAGTAAGATGTTACATTTGGTATAAATTCGAGAGAGAAAATTATTCCAGTTGTTTCCTACTTTGTATATTAAGATCTGCCTTGCAGCAAGTGAGCTAAAGCAGTCTGAGATGTCTAAGAGACATATACACCACAAGATCTGTCACACTTCTATACTGAGGCATTATAAGGCAGGGCTGGGTCTTGTTGCCAAGTTGGAATTCATGTTATCCTTTTGTGTACAGGAGCTCAGTAAAAAGGTAATTGGATACCTGCAACAGAGTCAGTCCTGGGCCTGAGTTTTGCAAAAACTGGCCACAAAACCACATGCTTAGAAAAGCAAAACTACTGCAGTTATCACCTTGGATCCCTGTTTCCAGCTGCAGCTAAAACACAGTCACTGGAGAGATCCAGGACAGGGCTTTCAGTAGTATTTATTGCAGCTAAGACCCACCACCACTAGCTCAAACCTGAATCCCAGGCACAGAGTGATGAAATGGACATGAACCAATGCAGCACCTTATGAAATGTCATCCCAGCAGGAAACCAATACTATTAGGTAGTGCAGCGTGTTCCCCATCTAGGCTCCACAGACTCCTCAGTTAACGTTAGGGGTCCGTGGCATAAAAAATATTGGAAATCTCTTAGGTAGAGGGAGAGTAGTAATGAGAAAAATGCCGTAGTATGTTTATTTTAATTTTAAATGATCATAAGGGAAAAAAAAATAAAAACACTACCCTAAATATCAAATTCAATGATGATTTCCCAGCTTAAACAAGAATATCCAACAAGATGAATCACCAAAGGTCACCGGGCCTTGTAACATCAAGTTAGCATCAAGAAGGCATCTAACAAATTATACATCTAGATACATCTTTTCAGTCCCTTGTAAAGATCATTGTTATTGTTGTCTAAAGTGACAGTAACAGACACAGAAAAACTCTCATTAGTCAATTATTCAAAGAGCAAGTGAGTCATTATGAAGCAGAATACAGTGATCCAACCTTCACAAGAAAGGAATCCAAGGCACTTATTTCCGACATAAGGTGTCACATTAACAAGGCTCACTATTTGGCCATCTTTGGGAATGATTCACTATTGAAATAAAATAACTTCAGAATCACAGAAGCACAAGCACAGGGACGAGAAGAGTGCATTTCTTGCAACAATGAGCTCACTTTTTTTTTCTGCTCCCTGCTTCTCAGGTCAACTAACATTTTATTTTCAAGGTTATTCTGCTTCATTGTTCAGCGGCAAGGTGGAAGAGGGGATCGGGTGGGGGGGTCTCTGGATGAGGAGTTAGTGACAGCTTTACCTGGTTTCTGCTTCTTTTCTGCATGTGAAGTCTTTCCTCGTCTCACCTTGGATATTACTTTCTTACCCACTGCTGCCTATTTTTCCTGATTCTGTATGGTTGAGCAGGATCCATTTATTTTAATTTCTATCTGTGACCTTTATTTCCAGGCTTTAATCTGTTCCTAGATTGGAACATTAGCCTAATATGCCATTTTTATTGCTTCTGGATTGAAGCACCATAATTTCATTTAACTCATTAAAATTGATAAATAAAAGAGACATCAGAGGAAAAAATTCTGCACCATTGAGGATAACATAATTTTACATAGATCTTGCTGGCTGACAGAGCTTTTTTACAGCAGGAATACCAAGTGGGCTAGCACATTAGTGGATAAGATTGTAATTTTCAAAGGAAGTGAGAAGGATTGTTAGAAAGGGGCTCAAGCATTTCGAACAACAATCTATTCAGCTTGATTAGGAGCAGAGGCATTGAGACTGAGGAGGCAATATGACTACAGCAAAGTATTATGAGGCTTCTCAACATGCTTATAAACCATAACACATTGGAAAAACATTGTCATCACCCAGCAGTTAAAGAGCACCAGCCATCAGTGTAAACTATATTCAGGAGCATGCCACTGCAAAGGGGTTTAGAAATCTACTGAGTTACCTCATGTTTGTCAGATTCTAATGCACACAAATGGTTGTCCATTTAGCCGCTTCAAAATAATGGTGACATATTGTAGATTTATTATTGCTTTAATAATAACCTCAATAATAATACTTTCTCACTTCTTTGGGATTGAGGGAAATTGCTTCCATTCCTGTCCTGTGTGTTCTGAAGCTACTGATGAGGCCAATACAGGTGGGGAGGAAGTAGCTGAAGCTGCTGGGTAGGCATGCTGTGGGATGGTGTTCTTCTTGTGCCCTTTATCTAAGACTTCTGTATCATCTTGATGCATGGACTCAAGGTTTTGAACTCTGCACTTTGAGCAGGAGTGAGTGAGAAATTTCCAAGAGTCCATGGAGATGTTACATTTTTGAGGAGGCTTTGAGCACATTCTTTCACCGTGTTTACTGCTTACCTGGTAATTTCTTGCCATGACAGAGATTGGAGCAAAGTATTAGTTTTAGGACTCTGGTGAATGACAAGGCTCACTCACTGAGTGTAATGATGGCTTCAGTGCTCAAGGTATTAGCCTAGGAGAGGAAACTACTGTATATTAATTCTAGCTAACATAAATAGTCTGCTGCTGCTTTTTCCTTTTCCTCTAAGCTCATGAAGGCAGCTCCAATTTTAACTGATTCTCCCCTGTAATCAGGAGCAGATTTGAGTTGGAGGCCCATTTTACCAACAATTAAATATTTTGCTTTATTGATATCAATGTCTTGGTTGGATTAAAACTGTGAATTGGGTTCCATTTCTTAATTTTGCCTCTCTTCGTTAGAGTATTTGGATTTTCTTCAGGCTTTGATCAACACTCCTTTCACTGTTCCAGACACTCGTCGATTTAAGAGCTAACTTCAAAGCAAATGATCAACTTTTGATTTAATGATACATTTCTGCAGAAGATTATCAATAGTTAAACATGGAAAATCAAATATCTGATATTTCTGATAAATAAGCAGGAATAAACTGCTTGAGCCTGCTCGAAGGTCAGAGCTGCGCTTACCCTGAACAGCATGTCCCTGTACAAGCCCCATATCCCTCCATCCATTTAATTCTCTATAAGTTACCAATCACTCAATGAACTCAGTGACTTAACCCCCACAACCCTGTGGGCTGGGGTGGTGGATGGGGAAGGGCTGAACCTCAAAGATTCACCACACTCTGACGTGAAGAAACTTCTTGCATTGGTCTTAAATATTCTACCTTTATTCTAAGGCTGTGATCAAGAAAACTGTTTTCCCTCCATCATTTCAAAGCTATCATTTCTCATTCTTCCAGTCTCGGGGGAACATAGTCCAGGTCTAACCCCATCCCTCTGTTCATTTAGCAGATTTTCCATCCCACAAACCAGTTGGTGAATCCTTTTTGCATGGCCTGTAAGCCCTTTTCTATCAATATATTAAAACTGTGCATAATACTCCAGATACTGTCTCACCAAGAACCAATATATTTACAGTAAAACCTTTTTACTCCTGCTACAAGGAACATACAATTCGTCTACCTAATTACCTGCTGCAACTGCATGTCAGCTTTGACGACTTCTGCACAAGGACACAAGGTCCATTTGAACTTTGATTCTTCATCATCTGTCAACATTTTAAAAATACTTTTGTTTAAGGATGACCTCACATTTTTCTACAAATTATTCCATCTGTCATGCCTCACTCACTGACTTAACTGAATCAGAATCAGGTTTAATATCACCTGCATATGTGGTGAAATTATTAACTTTGTAGCAGCAGTACAATGAAATAGATGATAAACAAATATAGAGAAAAAAAGAACTGAATTACAGTAAGTACACACACACACACACACACACACACACATCTATTAAATAGTTCAGTTAAACAAGTAGTGCAAAAATGCAGAAGTAAAAAGCAGTGGGGTAGTGTTCATGGGTTCAACATCCATTTAGGAATCTGATGGCAGAGAGAAAGGTGTGAATGTTACCGGAAGATAGTCATTGAGGCAGATCACATGAATCTCCTTCGGCACTGGTGCAATCGTTGCTCTTTTGAAGCAGATAGGAACATCTGACTGTAGTAATGAGAGACTGAAAATGTCTTTGAACACCCTTGCCAGCTGGCTGGCACAGGTTTTCAGAGCCTACCAGGAACTCCATTGGGCCCTGCAGCTCTGTGAGGGTTCACCCTCTTGAAAGACAGCCAGACATCAGGCTCCAAGACAGAGATCACAGGGTCATCGGATGCTGTAGGGATTCTCACAGCTGTGATTTTATCCTTTCAGAGTAAGCATAAGAGTCATTGATCTCATCTGGCAGTGAAGAATTGCCGCCATTCATGATGTTGGGTTTTACCCTGCAAACCCTGCCAGAGTTGATGCGCATCTGATGTTGCTTCAAACCACTCTCGGAATTGTTTTTTCGCTCTTGAAATAGCCCTTCTTGAGATAGTCCTCCACAAATTATAACTGGTTTTCTTATAGAGACCTGGTTGCCAGACTTAAATGCCACGGAGCTAGCCCTCAGCAGACAACGAACCTCCTGGTTCATCCATGGCATTTGGTTTGGGAATGCACAGTAAGATTTTCTAGGCACACGCTCATCCACACAAGTTTTAATGAAGTTGGTGACAACACTGGCATACTCATCCACATTATTGTCCCTATTCCCTTGAAGTCCCTTTAATGTTTGACATGACTCTCTTATCATTTTGATTTCTCCCAATCCTGTTATTATACAGCAAGTCATTCTTTTATTACACTATTTACTATAGATTCAAGCATTTTCTACTATTAGATTAATAGTTTCCTGTTTGATCTCCTCCAGTCTGTAATTACACAATCTATACCATTTTCAAAGATGATAAGTAGAGTATCCACCATTTCTCTAGCCACCACTTTCAAAACTCATTGACGTATATACGTACCTCGATACTCTTTAGGACTTATTGGGTCTCAGTTTCACCAATATCTCAGGTATTGCACATTTTTTTAAAACAGTACCTATTTCCTTGCTGCCCCTTTCCCCCTTTGTTCTCAATTACTTCTAGCAGTTCCTGTGTCAGCTTTCATAAAGAATGACAAAGTATTTGTTTCATTTCCTTATTCCACATTATAAATTTATTTCCGTCTCTAAAGGACCAGCATATTCCCTGATCATTTTATCATTTCACCTACAGAAGCTCTTACAGTCCATCTTTTATATTTCTTGCTAATCTACTTTCATATATATACATATATTTCTTCCATTACTTATTTCTTAGTCCTATGCAACATTGTGAAATGTTGCCAGTCCTCATGCTTACTGCTATTTCTGGCAGATTTATTGGCATCTTCCTTTGATTGAACACAATCTTTAATTTCTCCTGTCAGCTATAGATCAACCATTCTTCCTGCTGAGAATTTATGCAAAAAGCACTTTTTTTGCAAATTATGCATTACTCCTTTAAATACTATCCATTGCCTGTCCATCATGATGTGCTTTAATGTAGTTTCTCAATCAATTACAGCCAATTTGCCCCTCATATTTTCAGAACTTAGTGCTCATCATTTCTTGTTATTTCTAAGGATAGTTATTCTTCAACTAGTATTGAGTATCAACTCAACAGGTATGATATTAACTACTGCCTGGCAGAAACCAGGTAGAAGGGCAATTAAAATTCTAAGTTACCAGAATCCAACAATTGTGATGTTAACCCAGGTAGCAGGCAACTTGCCCAGACTCAATTCTAATTCCATCTTGATTGATGTATTTTTGCATGTGAAGGCCATGTTTCAATAATCTGGTAGCACTGCCAACATCTTTTGCGGTTCCTCCAGCCTGTCTACTCATTTCAGCACATTTAAGCCAGTTGCTTCACTGACGGCACCTTTCTGCAAACTGAAAAGGGAGTGAGATACAATGAGAACAGCCAGTCAGAGGGTGGCATCCTGCTGAATGATCAGGAGAAACATCCCTCTTCTTCTTGGATCCACTTATAAAAACAACATTTAAATGCTGTTGCCTGTCAGCCTCAAAGCCTTGAACACAAGAGGAAAATGTTATGCCTAATACTTGCTCTTCTGAGAGAGACCGAAACTAGACAATGCATCGTTCTTTGGCTTGCATAAATAGAAGATCCCCAACATTTGCTTGAAAGTCACTCAAAGCCAAAATGATACCTGATCATTTTCAGGAAATTGACGCAGCACAATTCTGTGAAATTCAGCCTTTTTTCACTTTTTATTCAGCCTTGAAAATTATCCTAGCTGAGGCTATTACAATGTCTACTTCTGGAAATGGAACTTGAAGCATTAATTTCCTCCTGGATAAAGCTGTAATACTTCATCTGACTGTGAAAAATTAAATACTTATATTCTTTCAAGTGGAAGACAATCAGAATGTCTATTGCCTGTTGATCGTGAGGAGTGACATTTAAAATGCTTTTGTAAACATATTTTGCAGTATGAAAGCAGCTTGGGCCACGCACACCCAAGACAAGACAAATGCTGAAATTATAAAGCTTAAAAATTGACTTATAATTAAATGGAGTTTTGCAAAATTTGTAGGAATGATAGAAAGAAATGCACTAAGACCAGCAAGGCTGTTAAGTAGTAATTATACTTAGCACTCCATTAAAATCACAGTACTGAGTATTGAGTACTCAATATTTTCACTATTTATGCAGTGAGAATAGCTTGTAAATATGTGAAGTTCTTGTCAGGTTATTGATTTCTGATTATTATTCTAATAAAAGTGTAAACAGTTTGCTATGGAGTGGAGAATCACCAATGGAAACTGGGATTTTCATGTTTAACTGCATGTCAATGTGCCTGCTCCATTTTGGTTCATTTTTTTGTGGGGGAGGAGGGATTTGGGGGCTGATGATCATGCTGTCATTCTTTTCTTTCTTAATTTCATGGACATTGTGTGCGCATGTGCCGGTCTGGCATGCAGCCTGGTACAGCTGTTCCGATCTATTCTTTTACTTTCTTCTTCTTACTTTTTAATTTACGTTATTTTCTGTATTTTTTTCTCACGGTAACGTCAAAGCTGCACCCTCTCTAATATGCTGGTAGAGAGAGTTTTATTTGGGTTTCCTTTAGCGCTGGAAATGGTTACGTCCCGACACGCGGGACAGAAGCAAGGTCGCATTGTATATCCCACGGACCAGCAAATTCCGGCCGGCTTAGCGAACAGAGCGGCAGACACCCCTGCCGAAATCCGGAGGAAAACACACAGAGGATGCAGAGGGGGATCACAAAGCTGAGGAAAGAGGACCGGGTCGAGACAACAGAGACTTTTGGAGAAGAGGAATTCGGTGGGTAATACCGTTCCGCCTGACCGGAAGTGCACCGAGAGCAGTAAGCGGTGTGAAGGAGTGGCGTGCTTACTGACCTGGCTAATAACGGATGGTGCAATCCGGGGTACATTACGATCGAGGAACGTGTTTGCAGACTGGATATTGAACTTTTTACTGTTGGACTTCGGCCACATTCCACCGTGATACAACACTTGGTAGCATGGGAGGTCGTTCCTGCCTGTGGCCATCGAACGTGCAGCTCCTCCCATGGAGGGTCAGACATCCTGAACCAATAGACTGGTCCTGGATTTATTTTCCATCTGGCATAGTTTTGCATTTTGTTGTTTGATTGTTTGGGTTTTTTGTATTGCTATATTTACGCTCTATTCTTGGTTGGTGCGGCTGTGACGAAACCAAATTTCCCTTGAGATTAATAAAGTATATCCATCTATATCTGCAGAAGAATTTCCGAGTTGTATACTTTGATAATCAATGAACCTTTGAATCTTTGATGCTATCATCAAACAAGAAGCAGTCTATCCTAATGCATCCAGGCTTGCCTGACGAAAACCATGCCCAACTACCACCAGCATATAAACCGTAGCACTATAAGATCCCAACACACTAGACCATGTTATACCAAGATAAGGAGCCACTTTCAGGAGGGTGAACCCATGAAAAGCATCCAGCCCAGATGGTGTACCTGGCCAAGATGGTGTACCTGACCAAGATAGTGTACCTGGCCAAGTACTAAAGACCTGTGCTGATCATGTGGCTAGAGTGTTCTCAGAGATCTTTAACCTATCACTCCACCTGCATCAAGCAGACATCACTTATACCATTGCTGAAGAAGAATGTGGTAACTTGCCTGAATGACCATCATCTAGTAGCACTTACTTCTACAGTGATAAAGTGTTTTTAGAGGTTGGTGATTAAATGTTTCAATTCCTGCCTGAGAAGTGACACTTGAATCAGCTCCAATTTGCACACCGGAGCAACAGGTTCAGAGCAGTTGCTATCTTATTGGCTCTTCTTTCAACCCAGCAAATATCTACACATCAGGATGCTCTTTATTGACTACAGCTTGGCATTCAATACCGTCAACCCCTCAAAACTAATCAATAAGCTTCAAGACCTTGGCTTCAGTACCTCCTTGTGCAATTGGATCCTCGATTTCTTCACTTGGAGACTCTAGTCTCCAAGTGGCAATAACACTGGATTGGCAACAGCATCTCCTCCTCAATCTCCATCAGCATAGATGTACCACAAGGTTCTGTGCTTAGACTCTATTCTACTTGCTTTACACCCTATGACATTGAGGCTCAGCATAACTTCAATGCCATAGTCAAGTTTGCTGATGACACCACTGTCATAGGCCGAATCAAAGGTGGTGGTGAATCAGCATATAGGAGGGAGATTGAAAACCTTGCTGAGTGGTATCACAACAACAACCTCTTACTCAATGTCAGCAAGACCACAGAGCTTAGTATTGACTTCAGCAGGAGGAAACCCGATGTCTATGAGCCAGTTCTCGTCAGAGGATCAGAGGTGGAGAGGGTCAACAACTTTCAATTCCATGGTGTTATCATTTTGGAGGACCTCTCCAGGGCTGAGCACATAAGTGCAATTACAAAGAAAGCATGGTTGAGCCTCTACTTCCTCAGGAGTTTGCAAAGACTCGGCATGACATCTAAACCCTTGACAGACTTCTATCGATGTGTCGTGGAGAGTACACTGACTGGCTGCATCACAGTCTGGTACAGAAACACCAATGCCCGTGAACAGAAAATCCTACAAAAACAGTGGATATGGCCCAGTCCATCATGGGTAAAGCCCTCCCCACCACTGAGCATATCTACATGAAGAGTTGTCGCAGGAAAGCAGCATCCATCATCAGGGACCCCCATAACCCAGGACGAGCTCTCTTCTTGCTGCTACCATTAGTAAGAAGGTACAGAAGCCTTAGGAACTCGCACCTCCAGATTCAGGAACAGTTAATACCTCTCAATCATTAGGCTCTTAAACCAAAGGGATAACTTCACCTAACTGAAATGTTCCTGCAACCAATGGACTCACTGTCAAGAACTCTTCATCTCATACTCTCAATATTTATTGCTTATTTATTTATTATTTTTTACTTATTTTTGTATTTGTACAGTTTGCTGTCATTTCCATACTAGTTTAATCCCAAGCAGTCTTTCATTGATTCTATTATGGTTATGGATTTCTTGAGTATGCCCACAAGAAACTGGATCTCAGGGTTATATATGGTGATATATATGTATTTTGTTAATAAAGTTACTTTGAACTTTGCACGTGATTTGAAATTGCTATTTGCTTTTTACCAACATAACAGTAAGAATGATCTCATTCTTACTACTCACTGCAAATCCCAGATCATTATTTGTCTTTTTTCTTTTTTTCTATTGTGCAGAATCATACTCTATGCAACTTTCCACTGCATTTCCCTTCCTAATAATCAATGTTCTTCAAGGCAATTCATTGCACATCAGGCATTTAAAAGTATGTTGATAATTGATAAAGCACTTCATTAAATTTTCTTTTTAATTGATACTGATGGAAGATACCATGCCATGCAAGAAAAGACTCTTCTCACTTCTGCCATCGGGAAGGAAATAGAACATAGATCATAGAATAGTACAGCACAGTACAGGCCCTTCGGCCCACAATGTTGTGCTGACCCTCAAACCCTGCCTCCCATATAAGCCTCCACCTTAAATTCCTCCATATACCTGTCCAGTAGTCTTTTAAACTTCACTAGTAGTATCTGCCTCCACCACTGACTCAGGCAGTGCATTCCACGCACCAACCACTCTCTGAGTACAAAACCTTCCTCTAATATCCCCCTTGAACTTCCCACCCCTTACCTTAAAGCCATGTCCTCTTGTATTGGGCAGTGGTGCCCTGGGGAAGAGGCATTGGCTATCCACTCCATCTATTCCTCTTATTATCTTGTACACCTCTATCATGTCTCCTCTCATCCTCCTTCTCTCCAAAGAGTAAAGTCCTAGCTCCCTTAATCTCTGATCATAATGCATACTCTCTAAACCAGAAAGCATCCTGGTAAATCTCCTCTGTACCCTTTCCAATGCTTCCACATCCTCCCTACAGTGAGGCGATATAGGAGATACAGGAGCTTTGGGCCTCACACCACCAGGTTCAGGAACAGTTACTAGTCTTCAACCATCAGGCTCCCGAACCAGTGTGAACAACATCCATCACCTCAGCTCTGAAATGATTCCACAATCTATGAACTCACTTTCAAGGTCTCCACAAGTCAAGTTTTCAGTATTATTTATTTGTTTGTTTGTCGATTCTTGCACAGGCTGTCTTCTTTTGCACTTTGGTTGTCAGTGTTTGTGTGTAGTTTTTCACTGATTCTATTGTATTTCTCTGTTCTATTGTGAATGCCTGTGAAAAATGAACATCAGAGTAGCATATGATGACATATACATACTTTAATACTAATTTACTTTTACCTTTGAATAATAAGCTCTCAAAACCCACTATTTATCAATAAATATTCCAAGATTTTAAAGTACTGTTTTATGTATACCTAAAATCAGCTTTTGTGTCACGAACATGTTGAAACAGTGATGGCTACAGTTTCAGTGTTAAAGAAAGAAAAGCTAAGTTAATATCAGAATGAAAGATGAATTTGCAAAACACCCACAAGTCATAAGAAATTGGCATCATGGTCAGCACAGACAACATGGGCCAAATGCTCTGTTCCTCCACCATACTGATATTCTACAAATGATAAGAACATTTCACAACTCGGTTTTATAAAGGACTTGACATTGTACAATGAATGACGAACACCTGTTTTTTCTTGCAGATGTACAAGAGGTGGAACATATGTTTAAAATGCAGATCATCTTGAAATATATTGTAAAAATGAAAAACTGAAAAAGGCAGATTTTTGTTGCCTCAAAAAGACATGGTACTATGTTTTCAAAGTTCAATGTACATTTATTATCAAATTTATTATACATTATACAACCTTGAGATTCATCTCCTTACATGCAGCCACAAAACAAAGAAACCCAAAAGAACACATAAAAAAACTGTTAAACACCCAATGTGCAGAGAGAAAATGAAAATAATATTGTGCAATCAATAAAAGTAAAAGTAAGCAAACAGCATTCAGAATGAAAGTGAGTCCAGACACAGAGATCAGAGAGGCTGGACCAGGGCCAGAGCCTCAGCCTCAGTCCATCTAGATCAAAACTCACTGGGTCAAGCAACATCTATGGAGGAAAAACTGCAAGGCTTGTACATTTTGGCTCCAAAGATGTTGATCCATAGATACTGAGTTCTTTGTATGTTCTGTTTCTTTTTAACTAACTTTGTCTGAGCTTTGGTAATATATTTTCTTCATAAAATAATGACTATAGTTCAGCTCAACAGAGAATTAATTTTGGTAAGTTGCAAATAACATGTGGTCAGACAACTGAAGTAATTGATTATGACCTGAATATTAACTCAAGCTTAAATAATGTTTCCTTAATTAACACTAACAGGAATGAGAAACAAGCATGATTACTTTGCGTTTAAATTCAGTTTAGAACTCCCAACGTCAAATAACACATCAGTTACAATCTGTATCACTTGCACAGCCTCTAGTAACCTTGCACTAATGTTTTAACTTGTGTGAACTGATGTGACCTTTGTTACATCATCATAACCAGAAGCGCTAACAAATGGCAGTCATCTAATACAATGCCCTGGAAAATCCATTACTGTACTGCAGTACAATTCATCTGAAACCTGCCAAAGCATCAGAAAAGACTGGGGCATTTCAAATGCAAATAGTATCCAAATGTGTTCATCAAAATCTGTAAAATAATATATCACTGACCTTTCTCAGCTTGTAGATGATTTCTTCTCGCCTGGATTCCTGTACTGAAACTTATTGACCCCTGCCTTCATCCAACTGATTCCCCAATCCAGAACCACTGCCTGGGGTCACTTCATACCCTTAAAATATTGAGAGGCTATAATATGGACCCAGGCATCCTGGAGTCTAGTAGCTGGCTCGAACGCTGACAGGGTCATGAGTGGATACTTGATAATGACCAGCAGGAAATCAACTTGGGATCTCCTGCACAATGAGGGTGTCTGATATTTGAAATGCCCCTGAAAGTTCTGAGATTCTGCAAAGCTCCACTCTAAGTTTTGCCAGTCATAAAAAATGGCCTGATATTTGGAGAAAATTAAAAATGTTTTGGATATGGTAGATATTGAAAAAATAATGAGCTACTTAAAAATAAGTAGAAAGAACCAAAACAGACAAGTGATATACAGTAAAACATTAAGCTAACATTAAATAATTAAGAGAAGTTAATTGTATTTAATTTTACATTGCCTATTAAAACCCTAAGTTAAAATGGGAGAATTTTAAATGATAGCTTTTGGATTGATCTCCATGAGAGTCCACTGGACACATCAACCAACAGATTCAGTACTTTGAATCCCTCAATACACCAGAATAGCCATGTCAAATAACACAACAATGGATTTCCTGAACTTCCAAGTCCAAAGTAAATTTATTATCAAAGTATATATATATGTCACCATATACAACCCTGAGATTCATTTTCTTCCAGACATATTCAGTAAATCCAATAACCACAATAGAATCAATAAAAGACTACATCCCAAAAGGTGCAAAAGACCTTTTGGTGCAAAAAAAAAACAGTATGCAAAAGACAACAAACTGTGCAAATACAAAAAGAAATACTAATATTAAATAAATGAGCAATAAATATCAGGAACACGAGATGAGGAGTCCTTGAAAGAGACTCCATAGGTTGTGGGAACGGTTCATTGATGAGGAAGTAAAGTTGAGTTAAATGATTCCTTTTGGTTCAAGAGCCTGATGGTTGAGTAGTGACAACTGTTCCTTAACCTGATGGTGTGAATTCTGAGGCTCCTGTACCTCCTTCCTGATGGTGGCAGCGAGAAGAGGGCATGACCTGTGTGGTAGGGGTCCCTGACGATGAATACGACAATACCCTGTATAGATGTGCTCAGTGGTGTGGACGACTTTACCTGTGATGGACTGGGTTGTATCCACTACTTTTTGTAGGATTTTCTGTTCAAGACCATTGGTGTTTCCATATCAAGATGTGATGCAGCTGATCAATATACTTTCCACCACACAGCCATAGAATTATGTCAAAGTTTTAGATGTCATGCCAAATCTTCACAAACCTCTATGAAAGTAGAGACACTGCTGTGCTTTCTTCATAGTTACATGTATATGCTAGGCCCAAGACAGGTCCTCTGAATTGATAACACAGAGGAATTTAAAGTTGCTTACCCTCTCCAACTCTGACCTCCCAATGAAGAATGGCTCATGGAACTTCTCGTTCCTCCTCCTGAAGTCAATAATCAGCTGCTTGGTCTTGCTGACATTGAGTAAAAGGTTGGTGATGTGGCAGGACTCAGCTAAATTTTCAATCTCTCTCCTATATGCTGATTCATTACCACCTTTGATTTGCCAATGACAGTGGTTTTATCAACAAAATTACATATGGCATTGGAACTGTGCTTAGCCGCACAGTCAAAAGGATAATGCAAGTAGTCCATGGGGCTATGTACACAGTCTTGTGGTACACCTGTGCTGATGGAGTTTGTGGAGTAGATGTTGCCAATGCCAACTGACTGAGGTGTACAAGTGAGGAAATTGAAGATTCACTTGCATAAGGAGATATTGAGGCCAAGGTCTTGAAGTTTATTGATCTGCAGACACAGAGTTGTAGGCCATAAAAAGTATCCTGATATATGCATCTTTGCTGTCCAGATGTTCCAGGTTTGAGTGACAAGCCAAAGAGATGGCACCTGCTGTGGACTTGTTGTGCTGATAGGGAAACTAGAGTGGATCCAAGTCACTTCTCAGGGAGTAGTTCTCAAAATATTTCATCACCTTGGATCTAAGTGCTATTGGACGATAGTTATTGAGGCAGGTTATTATGTTGATTCCATTTAAACTTGTGAGCTCCACCGGTTCCAAGGTCTGGGCCACAACATTGACATTAAATGCAGCCTACGTTTGAACTTTAATTTTTACACATTAAACATAATGGGGTGGTGTTTCTGTCTATGTAGTCAGCTTATAAAATGACTCAACTCCTGAGATGAATTTTGCTCTTAACCGCGTTTTAGAATCTTTTTTATAAAATATTCATTTGTATATCGTTTAGTTTTAATAATGCATCTGCAAAAAGGTTTATGAAAATGAGTATTTTTAAATTAGAACCTAGCACTTTAAAG
The DNA here is from genome assembly GCF_030028105.1 of Mobula birostris. Lineage (NCBI taxonomy): Eukaryota > Metazoa > Chordata > Chondrichthyes > Myliobatiformes > Myliobatidae > Mobula > Mobula birostris. Next base: position 63,227,613 of record NC_092375.1, on the reverse strand, counting down.
CAATAATTTTAAGTAACTGGAAATAACCTAAAACGCATTTGACTTAGTTACGAGATTTATTGGCTGGAGTACCCAGTTTCTTTGAGAATGCAATCATGTATGATTTTGGAAGTGTTTTCTCTATTACATTCTTGTAACAAAAAAAGCTTTAATTTCAGGTGGCACACAAAAGGATGTGATTAACAAAATATTACAAGATTTATTTGATCAGGTGTTGAAACTAGTCTGATAGTCAGATGCAAGCTTGATGGTTTTTAAAACCAGCTCAAATGAAACTTGAGTTGGTAAGACTCAATGGGCTAAGTGCAGCATTCCCGTGCTGAAGCATTCTCTAATCTCTGTTAAATTAGAGTAAAATTCATCCCATCAATTGATAATTATTTTTAAATTTTATTTTTTTTATGGCTTGACTAAAATGCCATTTAGTCAATTAAACCAGTTGTTACTCAAAGATATCTTTCAGTTTTATTCCCCCACATACTTCCTTGTAACCATAGTCTCCCAAGCCCATCAACAATCACTCCCAGACCTTCCTTCTGCTCCTCTCATCCACACCAAACATGAGTGATGATACACAGTGGTCAATTAGTCTGCCAATTTGTGTGGATATCAGAGATTCTCTGCACTTTACATCACTTGACTCACGTGCAGCTTATTCACACGAATGAGTGTTTGGGAGTTAATTTTGTGAAGCATTTGAGCTATAATTTGCAGTAGTTGAACCTTCAGTAGCTCCTGCCATTAAACTTAGCCTTTCAAGTTTAGATTGTCAACTTGAGTGCAGCATGCCAACTTACTGGAAGTAGCTCAAACACTACCACCATTGGGCACATCTATATGGAAAGCAGCTCCATCATCAAGACCACCACCATCCAGGCCATGCTTTGTTCTCGCTGCTGCCATTAGGATGAAGGTAAAGGAGCCTCAGGACATACACCACAAAGTTCAGGAACAGTTATTACCCGTCAACCATCAGACTCTCAAACCAGAGAGAATTACTTCACTTTGCTTCACTTGTCCCATCACTGTACTGTTCCAACTATGGACTCCCCTAAAAGGACTCTTCTTCTCATGTTCTTGATATTTATTGCTTATTTATTTAATATTATTATCCTTTCTTTTTCTTTCTTTTTGTATTTGCACAGTTTTTTGGGGTGTGGTCTTTCATTGGTTCTATTGCATTTCTTGTATTTACTGTGATTGCCTGCAAGAAACTGAATCTGAGGGTTGTATATGGTGACATATTATGTACTTTGATAATAAATTTACTTGGAACTTTGAAGTATTATCAATTGGCTTAAAAGTTACTGAGGTAAATGCAATAGGAAGAAAAAAATAACAATGGAGTGGGTGTATTAAATGTATAGAAGGAGAAAATAAAGAGGGAAAGAAAATTAAATTCAGCAAGAAGAACGTGGATGGGAAACTCAAATAAAAACCACTTCTAACATTTGTCTTTTTTTTAAAGAAAAGAAATAAGACCTCATAGTCATGAAACAGTACAGTGCAGACATCTGCATTGACTATGATGCTAGTGTAAATTAATCTCATTTCCCTGGACATGGTCTGAAACTGTTCAGTGTTTATATTTGACTACATGAAAAGAAATCTCAACACATTTCTGGTGAAATCTCGATTTTGCTTTCAAGCAGAATTGCTGAGTTAAAAAAAAAGGTGGGAAATTACACCGGCTGTTTCTTTATCTTTGTGGAACAACACAAGAACTGCTAACTGAGTACAAAGAAATCCCTGCCTTAATCGAGATAAATTTGCCTCTGCATCCAGTTTAGCTGTGCAGTATTCAGAGAAGGCAAATCCTGCTCTAGGCTATTTACTTGCATCTGACATCTCCAGCAGTCTTAGCTTACACAAGAAAACATTATGTTGAAATAAAAATGACACATCTTCACTGATTTTAAAGAATATAGATAGAAGCACTTAATTTGGAGGGTTACAAAATCATAAATGTTTTACAAAGTATGCATTTATAATTTAGCTACATAAATACAAGGCATACCTTCATTGTGCATGATCTTTGTTTAACAATACAGTTCATAATAAACACACACAAATGCTGGAGGAACTCAGTAGGCCAGGTAGCATCTCTGGAAAAAAGTACAGTTGACATTTCAGGCTGAGACCCTTCGGCAGGTCTGGAGAAAAAAAGATGAGGAGGGGTAGGTTTAAAAGTTGGGGGAGGGGAGAGAGAAACACAAGGTGATAGTTGAAACCGGGAGGGTAGGGATGAAGTAAAGAGTTGGGAATTTGATTGGTGGAAGAGAAACAGGGCTGGAGAAGGGAAAGTCCGATAGGAGGGAATAGAACTCCATGAAAGAAAAGGGGGGAGGTGATGGCAGGCAAGTAGATAAGGTGAGAGAGGGAAAAAGGAATGGGGAACCATTACCGGAAGTTCCTCCAACCTGATTCTGGAGGAACAACACCTTATATTTCGTCTGGGTAGCCCCCAACCTGATGGAATGAACATCAATTTCTCAAACCACACTCAAGGTTGCCAAATTACCACTATTGTTCCTTTGGATTCATCACCTGCGTAGAAAGGTGGAACCCACTACATACATAACAGTTTGCTCACCGTATCTTCCTGCCCGGCTTATGTATTGGCTTGTGTATCACATAGAAGGAGGGACACAACATCCATGGTCGAACCCAGCCAATGGAGGACCTCAATTACATGCCTTAATAATAAATTTATTTTGAACTCTGAACATGAAGGTAACTATTAGATGATATTGTAGTATGCAACACAATTTTCTTAGTTTACATTATTTACAATATTACTATTGTTTGCAAACTAAAGTAAACTTCCAGAATTGAACGTACATTCAAAACTAACCTGAGACAACTGCTGCAAAGAATGTCACAGTGTATAAAATTCCATCGTTTGCTCTAACTTCCAGCAGAGGTTAAATAATGCACACAGTTGAGGATTTTAAAATGATAGCTTTTTGTATGACTGACTTAATTGTACAAATTATTTGCCAAAATTCCAAAATGAAACATCATGACGACACAGGAAAGTGTAGATACCGGACAAAAAGTAAAAGCAAACCGTGGACATGAAGCGTCTCAACCTGAGACGTTAATTGTCCACTTCCCTCTGTAGGTGCTACCTGACTCACTGAGTTCCTCCAGCAGTTTGTGTTTTCTTCTTGCTTTGTAAACATCACATTTCATGTGAAATCCCTTTCTTACAACGTGGCAAGGGACTTGCTGAAAAAGAGTTCTATGCCGGCAAAATTAATGTAACTTGTTTAGCTTCAATCAGAAATGTTGAAAAGCATCCTAGCCTGGAAAAGAATAGAGGCCTTTGAATATCTTTCATTAGTTACAGTTGGGTATAACTAATCCACATTGTCGAAGTAAAAAATGTACTAAACCTTGTTTACATGTACACAACAAGCAAAAACAATTAAGTGGAACAAATCGTGTTTAGGTTTTTATTAAACCATTTCTCAATTAGTTTGTTTGATGCCTTAAAAAAGCAAATTCTCCTGACTTTGAAAGGACTGGGGAAACTATTTTTTTAAATAAACATTAAGTAGCTCAAATAGCACAATCTGAATTAAAGCCATTAAAAAATCATTACGTCTCTGATATACAACTACAACATGTGTATATTTTCCTTGTTAAGAGATGAGATGTAAAATATTAAAGATATGATATCCTTCATACAGTTGATTTTGGATGATATCAGTGTGACCTCTGTGTCTCAATTAATGTTTGTAGCTGGGCTTATATTTTCGAATAATGAATCTGAGGGATGATTATCTTTTATCTTTTTACTAGAAGACTAAACAGATATTATTGTGGGGGAGAATGTTTAAACATTTTCTCAATGGACAATTCATCACTGGTTTCCTCCTACTTTTTGTCAATATATTACTCCCACAGAAACAGCATCAGAACTACAGCAACACACATGGCGATGACACCAAGCTCACATCTGACCTTTGCCCCTTCATTCTGTGTCAGATTGTTTACGTCATATCTGGTCACATCTGGTGATGGCTGCAGCACTGGTCTGGTATGGAGGGGGGAGGAGGGGGGCTACTGAACATGATCGAAGTAAGCTGCAGAAATTTGCAAAGTAAGTCAGCTTACCAGTCTTCGTAATATCTAAGACATCTTCAAAGAGCAGTGCCTCAGAAAGGCGGCGTCCATCATTAAGGACCCCTACCATCCAGGACATGCCCTCTGCCATCTGATTTCGAAATTAAATCCCTGAACACTACCTCACTACTTTTTATTTAGTATCTGTTTTTTCATTACAGTACTTTATTTAACTATTTAATATATAGTTACTGTAATTCAGTTGCTTTCTATATTTATCATGTATTGCGTGGTACTGCTGCTGCAAAGTTTACAAATTTCACCACATATGCCAGTGAAATCGAACCTGATTTTGATTCTAGTACTGGATAAGAACAAAAGATCCCAACTTAATATAGGAAAGACTGAAAACTTTGATCACTAACAAGAACCCCAATCTTCTATTACTGTCAATACTGTCTAGGTTAACCAAGCTTAACCTGGGGTATTACATAGAACCCCAAGAACCACATCATTAATACAGATTATACTGTCCCACATTCAGCTTGTCTCCTGATGAATATTTCGTGCCAAAGGTTTTGTAACCCAGTGACACCACTTTCAAGGAATTATAAAACCATAAGACATAGGAGCAGATTTAGGCCATTCAGCCCATTGAGTCTACTCCACCGTTCCATCATGGCTGATCCCGGATCACATTCACCTGCCTTCTCACCATATCCTTTAATCCTCTGACTGATCAGGAAATATTCAACTTCTGTCTTAAATATACGCACCTACTTGGCCTCCAATGCAGTTTAAGGCAGGGCATTCCACAGATTCACTATTGACTGGCTAAATAAAAATCCTCCTTACCCCTGTTCAAAAGGGTCACCCCTCAATTTCGAGGCTGTGCCCCCTAGTTCTGAGTACCTCCACCAAAGGGAACATCCTCTCCACATCCACCCTATCCAGTCCTTTCAACATTCAGTAGGTTTTAATTAGACCCCTCCGCATTCTTCTAAGTTCGAGTGAGTACAGGCACAAAGCTACCAAATACTCCTCATATGTTAACCCTTTCATTCCCAGAATCATCCTCGTGAACCTCCTCTGGACTCTCTCCAATGACAACACATCCTTTCTGAGATATGAGGCCCAAAACTGTTGACCATTCTCCGAGTGCAGCCTGACCAGAGTCTTATAAAGGCTCAGCATTATCTCCTTGCTTTTATATCCTATTCCCCTTGAAATAACTGCCAACTTTGCATTTGCTTTCTTTACCACAGAATCAACCTGTAAATTAACCTTCTGTGAGTCTTATACAAAGATTCCTAAATCCCTCTGTACCTTTGATGTTTGAACCTTCTCCCCATTTAGATAATACCAGATGAGACAGACTCAGAATAATCCACACTATTATTCCTATTACCAAAATGCATTATCATACATTCTCCAACACTGTTTTCCATTGGCCACATTTTTGCTCATTCTTCCAATTTGGCTAAGTCGTGCTGCAATCGCATTGCTTCCTCAGCACTACACACCTCTCCACCTCTCTTTGTATCATCCACTAACAAAGCCACCAATTCTGTTATCTGAATAATTGACAAACAATGTGAAAAGCAGCGGTCCCAATACTGACCCCCAAGGAACACCACTAGTCACCGGCAGCCAAACAGAAAAGGCCCTTTTTATTCCCACTCACCGCCTCTTGCCTGTCAGCCATTCCGCTATCCGGTATCCAGTGATAAGGTGCCAGTATCTTTCCTGTAATGCCATAGGATTTTATCTTGTTAACAGTTACATGTGTGGCATCCTATCAAATACCTTCTGAAAACCCAAGTAAATGATATCCACTGCCTCTCCTTTGTCCCTTCTGCATGTTATTTCCTCAAAGAACTCTTAACAGATTTGTCAGGCAAGATTTCCCTGTACAGAAACTAGGCTGGCTTTGACTTAAGTCTCTACGTACCTCGAAACCTCATCCTTAATAGTAGACTCCGACACTTTCCCAACCACTGAGGTTAGGCTATGAATCTGTTTCCCAGGTCCCTCTATTCTATCACACACCTCAGTGCATTACCGCTCACCATATAAATCCTATCCTGGTTTGTCCTCCCAAAGTGCAATACCTCACACTTATCTGCATTAAATTCTATCTACCATTTTCAGCCCATTTTTTCCAACTGGTCCAGATCCGACTGCAAGCTTTAATAGCCTTCCTCTCTGCCCACTTCGCCCCCAATCTTGATGCCATCCTCAAAAGTGGTGACAAATCTGTTTATAGGAGGGAAATCGAAAACTTAGCTGAGCGGTGCCACAAAAACAATCTCTTACTCAATGTCAGCAAGACCAAGGAGTTGATTATTATTTATGGTGACGTATGACCATAAGACTATAAGATATAGGTTACGGCCCAGCGAGTCTACTCCACCATTCCATCATGGCTGATCCAATTTTTCTTTCAGCTTCAATCTCTTGCCTTCTCCCCATATCCAGTCATGCCCTTACCAATCAAAATTTTATCAACCTCCGCCTTAATTATACATAACAACTTGGCCTTCACAGCTGCCCGGGACAAAGAATTTCACAGATTTGCCACTCTCTGACTAAAGAAATTTCACTTCATCTCTATTCTAAAAGAACGTCTCTCTATTCTGAGTCTGTCCCATCTGGTCTTAGACTCTCCTACCATTGGAAACATCACATCCACTCTCTCAAGGCCTTTCACCATTAATTGGGTTTCAATAATGCCATTCCTCATTCTTCTGAATTCTACTGAATCCAGGCCCAGAGCCATGAAAGCTCTTCAAATTTCAAGCTATTCAATCCTGGAATCATTTTTCAAGAAACTCTTTTGAACCCTCTCCAGTTTCAGCACATTATTTCAAAGATAAGGGGCCCAAAACTGCTCACAGTACTCCATATATGTACCTTGATAATAAATTTACTTTGAACTTCAACACTTGCTGATCCAGTTTACTACATTACCACTTAGATTGTTGGTATAGATGACAACTACAGCGGACCCAGTGCTGATCCCTCTGATACACCACTAGTCACATGCCTCCAGTGACAGAGGCAACCGTCTACTAGCACTCTCGAGCTTCTCCCACAAAGGCAATTTATAATCCAATTTATAATCTAATCCTGGATGTCAAGTGACTGAACCTTCTTGACCAACCTCCCACGTGGGTCCTTATCAAAGATTTTGCTAAATCCAATGTAGACAACATCCACAGCCTTTCCTTCATCAACTTTATTGGTTAATTCCTTGAATAATTCTGTAAGATTGGTTAGACACAATCTACCACACACAAAGCCATATTGACTATCCCTAATCAGTTCCTGTCTATCTAAATACTTATATATCCAATCCATCAGAATACCTCGCAAGAACTTATCCATTACTAATGTCAGGCTCACAGGCCTATAATATTCTTACAGCCTTTCTTAAACAACAGAACAGCAGTAGCTATCCTCCAGTCTTCCATAAACTGCAGAAGATATTTATGAATTATCATCCTATATTTATCGCTTATGTTTAGTAAGGAGGCTAAGTATTTAAAGCAGATTATTTTGACATTTTTTTAACGCAGCTCCAAAAAGCACTATTCTTCCCAAGTGTTAAATTCCTTTCACATATCTTTTACTTAATTAACTCGCTATTCCCAGAAAGCTGGTCCACATTTCATTCTCGAGAATTTCATTAACATTCACTAAACCTATGACATGCTTGTTTCAACATTCTGTGGTTTTTCAGCTAATCAATGAAAGTGGCAGCTGTTTTTGCTTCAGATAGAGAACAAATGAGTAGCAGCAGTTATTTTTTTAAAAGGAAAGTATATTGGAAAAATAAATGCGATCACCAACATTGCCCCAGATAATTACCAGCAAGTACAGGTTTTCTACATAAGGGTTCCAAAAAAAGCTTGTAATCTCGTGACTGTGCACCAATGGTGGCTTTCTCATGAAGTCTGGCAACAGTGTTGAATGTTGCAGTTCTCCAGCTCTTGTACTGAGGAAGAACAAGGCAGACTGAGTACAATCAAATCCATACCATTGATTTCATTACAGGAGAAGGGCAGTGCGGGATTTGCTAGGGTTGTTGAATGTAATTATCATTGAAGCTCCAGGCTATTACAGGCTCATATGGTGCATCAGTATATGGTGGAAGACAGACAACACAACCAGTGGCCAGCATTTTGTATTCCATCTTCTCAACTTCAGCTCACTGGTGGCAGTGTGAAAGGGCTGGCTTTTCTGTCATACACAGCCTCCTCTTTGTTAAGACATCTGATGAGTCTAAATGTGGTGACAGGCAGGTACAGGTCTGTCAGTTTACTCATGCCTGACTTATGTACAGCCTGTGCATATGAACAAGTGTTTAGTAGACCAGTGAGATCGATTTGCTGGCTGCTATGAGACTGTAGATGTCCTCTGTCGTGTAGGAAGTCAATCCACAACTGTGTTTCCAACTTTTGAGGTGTGCTGGTTAAGAATGGCTCCCAGGAAGGGAACCCTATCGAGACCTGGGGAGAGCATGTGAGCTTCAAGCCAACTCAGAGCAAATATATCCCCACACATACAAGGTCTACAGATATGAGCAAAGCCTTTTGCTCATGAGCCTCTTGGCCAGGTATCAGCAAACAACCCATTAACGTGCTTTAGAAAAGTGGAAGGCTCAGGGAGCAAACCTGAAATAATTCATCAGTTGAGTCCTATCCAGGTCATCTTTCCAAAGGTTCCTACATCTCAGCCATTCCCAGATGTCTTCCAGTAACCACTTCCTTCTGCTCTTTTCACTCCCCCCCCCCCCATTCTGATGGCCCTCTCCCCCTTTAACTTCTCCTTCACCACCCTCTTGGCCTGTCCATCACCTCCCCTGGATCTCCCTCTTTCATTCTTTTCTTCCATAGTATACAGTCCTCTGTTATCAGATTCGTTCTTCATCAGCCCTATATCTCTTCCACCATCAATCCCCACCCAACCCTGCCTCCCTTCTCTCCCCAACACCTCGCCTTACACATCATCTATCAGCTTCAACTCCCCAAACAAATTTCATGACACATGCCGATGCTGATTCTGAACCCATCCCAGTGTCTCACAAACTAGTTTCTACCCACTTCTTTTCCAGTCCTGATGAAGGGTCTCAGCCCAAATGTCAACTGCTATTCCCTTTCATAGATGCTGCCTGACCTGCTAAGTTCCTCCAGCATTTTCTGTGTTGCTGAAGAATTCAAACATCTGCAGAATCTTGTGTCCCAGACTTTGTGCTCTATATTCCACGGGCCCAAGTGAGAGAAGAGTGCAAGTAAGAATTTCCTTTGAGAGAAGGTGCAGATGAACATTTCCATGAGCTTCGTCCAGGCTAGTGCCCCAGAGAGGATACACTGGGGAGCTAACCTGGATAGAGTTTATGGATAAAGTATCAGCAACCCACCAATCTAGGTTCAATGTCAACCTTTGATTGAGTCTGTATGGAGTCTGCACATTCTCGCTGTGTGTTTCCTCTGCCAGCTCTGTTTTCTTCCCACATACCAATGGTGTGTGGTAGATACTAACTGAGTTATAAACTGCTGTGAAGTAAGCCTAGTGATGAAGGTGTAATCTGGAGAGAACTGAAAGAAATACAGGAATTATGTGGGACTGTATATGAGTGTTTGATTGCCAGTGGGTTAAAGGATTCACCTCTCTGTTGTATAACCCCACTTGCTGATGGAAAGATTCCCTCATGACTGTAATAAGCTTGAGATGATCATCAGTATCAAAAAGCAGAATGTCATAGCCTGGTACGCTGTCAGATCACCATCAAAAAGCAGAGATATTTAACAAATTCAAAAATCTAGCCTCCCACTATTCAATGATAAAATGAACACTTGCATTGTTAAAGTTGTAGTTATTTTGTCCAATCTGAGCAGGTGAGTATGTGTTTTAACCACTGTGAATCTGGTAGAGGCAAAAGGGCTTCCTGAAACACAAGCAACTCTTATGGAGTATCTATGAGATACTCCAACCATCCCATCTGATACCAACAATTATTCCACAGTCAAAGTAACTTGAAGAAGATGGTGCCAGTGAACAATGCTACCATGGGCAATATCCTGCAGAAGGTCCACAAAACTGTTTCTTTTTAGGCCTTTTGTTTCTTTCAAAGGTGGTTCTGGTACTGTTGGACCCTGTGATCTAGAGTTTGATGGTTTGTTTTTGGGCCTAGAGAGCAACCTGGTACCTTGCAGCCTCCGAGAAAGTTCCGGGAGGCAAGCAGCCTCGACATCAAGAAGCTTAGACATGGGATACAAGCCCATGATCGATGATCTGGCTGATTAAAGCATTAAGGAAGATTGAAAGCGCGAGTGCTAAAGGCAAGCGAGTGTTCGGTGCCACCTCTGTACTGTGTGCTTGCCGTTGCTGGACAAGGAGACAGCATGTGATGGTCTCTCTCTCTCTCTCTCTCTCACTCATTGCCGGACGAGGAGACGGCATGTGACGGTGTCGCTCTCTCTCTCGCACTCATTGCCAGACGAGGAGTCTGCAGGTGATGGTCTCTCTCTCTCTCTCTCTCTCTCTCTCACTCATTGCTGGACGAGGAGTCTGCAGGTGATGGTCTCTCTCTTTCTCTCTGTCTCACTCATTGCTGGACGAGGAGACTGCATGTGACGGTCGCTCTCTCTCTCGCACTCATTGCCGGACGAGGAGTCTGCAGGTGACGGTCTCTCTCTCTCTCGCACTCATTGCTCCTGAGGGAAGGTCCCTGTATTCGAACTGTCTATCTCTCCTTCGATGCTGTCCGAGTTCTGGTTCTGCAGTTTGTTGATTGGACTGTAGTTCCCCTTATGATGTGTCTGTGATCGCTCCTTTTCTGTTAGTATTTTGGGCGACATGGAATCAGGGCGACCTGCAGATAATGAAATTTGAGCTGAACTGAGTATACTCTTTCAATTTTGTGTTTTATATTCTGTATTTTCATTCATTCTTTCTTGTTACCTGTTGTGCTGGGGTGGGGTGTTGATTTTATTTGCCATTTTGCATGGTTTGTTTCTTGTACATGGGAGGGGGTTGATGTTTTTCTTTGAATGGGTTCCATGGTTTTCGCTGTATTATGGCTGTCTGTGGGGACGATGAACCTCAGAGTTGTATACTACATATGTACACACTTTGAGAATAAACGTACTTTGAATCATTTGAATCACACTTCTTCTTTATTCTTTCCTGCTATTCTACAATACAATGCTGTTTCATAAGTGCAAAGTCAACAATAAATGAACTACAGTTTCAATTATTATAATTGCCCAATAAACTTTAAAATTTTGATTGTACAGAGGTAACTTTGTAGAATTGCATATTTATAATGAAAGCACATTCTAAGCGACAGCACCTACTTGAGAATTTGAAGACCAGTGGCTGGTCAAGTCTTAGCACAAAACATCAGAGGTTCAAAATATACAGACTCTGCTAGTGTTCAGAGCTGACTCCCTGAATATACAGGCAACCACAATATCAAAGGTCAAGACAGACATATTCTGAACCGTGTGTTGAGTGCAGGGATATGCCTGTAACAACGTGCTTATATAGAAGATGGCAACTTAATGGCATACCTGATCTCATTATGAGGATTTCAATGCGGGCTGAGTAAAGGTAACAATTATTTATGGTCTTGTCCTGCGTAGATATAATGGTACAGATTCAAAAGATCACAAACCCAGTATCTGGTTTTGATGGACTTAAAGTATCAGTGGATGCTACACAGTAAATAGGCTTCATTTCAGTGACTTGTTCTTATTTGAATGAACTAGCAGCCCTCCCTATTCAATATCTCCCGAAAGATTTCTAACACCAATTAATCCTTAATATTATGGACCTAAAGCAACATGACAGAGAACATCGAATTTTGAATCCACCAAGCCTATATTCTTGATAGATTTCTCAACTGTTTTAAGACCTGTCTAACAAATCTAAAGCTAAGAAAAAGCTCAGATGTATTCCACGCATTACCTGACAGAACGAGGCCAACAACACAGAGGGTCTGGAGTGCACTAATTACATCAGCACACAACTGCAAACAAACCAAAGTCATTTAGAGTGAAATGGCCTTGATCATCGGTTGCATGATAGATATATCCCTAAAGGCAGTCTATATGGTGAACTGGCCATTTGCTGGTGACCTGGTGAAAATTCATACCTTAGTAAAGGGGATAACAGAGAGAGAGATGCAAATATGGCTGATATTGAGGAGAAAGTACTGATTGCTGTGACAGTCAGGAGGGCATCAGAAGGGGGCAAGGAAAAAGAGAAAGTTCTTTTTAACAATATTAAATGGAAGCTGCAGATAGCTGTTTTGAGGACCCAGAGATAATAGAAATTGGCAAATATTGCACTTCCTTAACCCACTGCCTTCATTTGCAATGAGTGTTACAGAGGCAGAGCTCTGAAGGTATGGCTGAAAATCTCCAACAATAAAGCAACCCCCAATTCAATTTAGAATTTATTTAAACTCTTATTATGTTTTAGCTTTCAGTTTTTAAGGTTTAGTGTTCATTTCATTTTTCAGATTTTTTGACTCATATTTAGCAGTTTTGATACTGTTTTCGGAAGCACTTACTGAGGCAGATCATGCCGTCCTAATCCTCCAACCTAGAATCCCTCCTCACCTGGAATCAACCAGTCCAGATGCAGACAAAAGGAGCCGGTGAAATCCAGTAAATTACTTTTGTAGCAGCTTTTACAGAAAGTAAAGCCAGCGGGAGTGTGGTTTTGCAAGCTGTCAGAGATTTGTCTCAGCAGGATCATGGGTAGAGTTGGTCTAGTCCTACCTTCAACAAGATTCATGTAGCAGACACTTTCAACTGTAACCAGATCATTCAGCATCAAACACTCCACCGTATTCAATGATTCAAAACACTGTGATCAACACTCTGTGGCCATGTTGTTAGGTACACCTGCTCATTAATGCAAATATCTAATTATATCTAATATCTGACAGAAGCTCAATGCATAATAGCATGCAGATATGGCCAAATGGCTCAGTTGTCATGTAGACCAAACATCAGAGTAGAGAAGAAATGTGATCTAAGTGACTTTGACCATGGAATCACTGCTGGTGCCAGACAGGGTGGTTAGAGGATCTCATAACCCACTAATCTCCTAGGATTTTCATATACAGCAATCTCTAGAGTTTATGGAGAATGGTGCAAAAAACAAAAAAACATCGAGTCAGAGCAGAATAGCCAAGACTAGTTCAAGTTGACAGGAAGGTGACAGTAACTTCAATAACCATGCGCTACAACAGTGATGTGCAGAAGAATATTTCTGAATACACACGTTCAACCCTGAAAAGGATGGGCTACAGCAGCAGAAGACCATGAACATACAGAAATAGATAGATAGATACTTTATCGATCCCAAAGGAAGTTACAGTGTAACAGCGCACAGATATACAAATATTTGAAGAGAAGTAAGAAAGAATAAAAAATAAATTATCTCAAATAGTCTAGCAGGAGGGTATCAATACTTCCCTGGCTAAAATTTGACTCATTATATAGCCTAATAGCTGAGGGTAAGAATGACCTCATATCACACTATTTGTCTTAGCTACCTCCTGTACTTAATAAAGTGGCCACTGAGTGTACCTGGACAATAACAAAGTCTGGTTTCTCGATCAATCTACTTTTCTGCCAAGTATCTATAAGAGAGTTGTTCATATTTCTACCCTTGTGGTTGGGGAGAGGGCAGGCTCAAGATGGAGCAGATCAGAAGTAGAGAATGTTGTAGTCAAATCCACTGCTATGAGTGCACAAGCTACATTTTTGAGTGGAGGGTTCAGGGGATTCACAGGTATTCAAATAGAGTACTGTCCTTTTTGGACGTGCTTTGTGCACAATCTTGCCCAGCAGATGAGATCTGTAAGGATATTGAACCTGATCTTTACCGCAAGTTTGACATCAGTGTTCATTGTGGAGAAACACTGCCTGGGTTACTATTGGGGACTGAGATAATTTCTTCCAGCCATGTACTGCCTTTAACTTTCTATCACTAGGAAAGGTCCCTACCAGCCATCTCCTCACTGCTGATATTCACAGACCCAATATTTGCTCACTTATCCCCTCTCTAACCAAGCCCAAACCCCACACACAGTCATCACTGGCTCACTTCCTTCACAACTGTAGTTTCCTACAATGACATAAGATCCTGGAGGAAATGAGTTTTCCTCTCAAAGGCAATGTCTGCTCTTGGTGTGCAAATTCATCAGGTGGGGCTTCAGCAAGCTAAACTAATCATTTTATTAGGCCATAACTTAGGGGTTGTCAATCTGTTCAAACTCCCTCTGGAGATAACTAACAGATTTCTCAACTAGCTTGACTTACTTATTTAGCATTATGAATAAACTGGTTAAATTTAAGTTCAGTTCTATTCTACCCCTACACCCTGAGTTCAAGTGTGAAAGAAATTGCTGACCCTATTGGTCACTTAATTAAAAAGAGCTTTCTGCAGCAAGTGGTGAAAGTATTTGATAGACATCTTAAAAATGGTCATTATATTAAGGCAAAGAGGTTAGTTTACTGCATTAGCATTAGTTAAAGAGGCTCTGATGAAATGTGGATGCAGCATCTTGAAATTTATGAGATTAGTATCAGGCCTGTTAGAGTGGGAACACAATGGAAACAGAACATCTGTCACAGTTGGGAAAATGGCTGTAACTTTGTGAAAGCACTGTTCGACATTTAAATTAATGGCTGAGGGTATTTTTTTAAATCATAGATTTTACTGGCGTTCAGAAAATGCACTCTCCTTTGTATCACTGACATGGTCATAGATTTGTTGTAGCTCTTCAACAAACCACCATTAAATTGTGCTTTTGATACAGTTGCTATCCTGCCATTTGAAGCAAGGAAAAATTATAAAAATATAAGAGATATAATTGGTAAGAAATGAAGCCAAATTTCTGATAATTTATAGAAAACACCTACATTGTTAGAAAGTAATTTTGAATAGTAGCAATTCCAATAACTTATAATTGTGAGATAACAAGCTAGACATCTTTAATTTGGCCTGCTTAAACATATCAAATCATTGTCAGGTATTGCATTGAAGAGTTTTATATTCAGTTCAGTTTGATCTTCAGACTGATCTTCAACGAATTATGTAGTCTTAGTTAAATTTGCTCAGGTAATCGAATAGAACTGTACCAAAAGTAAAGTTTAATGCTGGTTTGTCTAAGAGCTATGAAAAATCCATATATCCAAGAGGGATATATGGAAAATGTATGCGGTTACTGTAGCAGACCGGGTGAAAGAGAATCCCAAGGGCTTCTACAGATAAATTAAAAGGAAAAAGATAGCAAGGGACAAAATTGGTGCACTTGAAAGATCAGTGTGGTCATCTATGCATGGAGCCAAAAGAGAGAGGGAGAATCTAAATGGATTCCCTGCATCTATATTCACTTGGGAGACAGACACAGTGTCTAGAAGTGATAGAAAACAATACTGAAGTCATGGACTATGTATAGATTGCAAAGGAGGAAGTGCTTGCTGTCTTGAGGCAAATTAGGGAGGGTAAATCCCCAGGATCTGACAAGGTATCCCCTCAAATCTTGGGGAAGGTGAGTGTAGAAATGAAGAATGCAGAATTGATTATTGATATCAGGAGGAGGAAACCAGAGGTCTATAAAACAGTTCTCATTGGAGGATCAGAGGTGGAGAGGGTTAGCAACATAAAATTCCTTGGTTTTATCATATCTGAGGACCTGTCCAGTGCAACTATGATGAAAACACTGCAGCAATTCTACTTCCATAGAAGTTTGCGAAGGTTTGACATGACATATAAAACTTCAAAAACTTCCTAAGATGTGTGGTGGGGAGTATATTGATAACCTAGTATGGAAACACCAATGCCACTAAATGTAAAATCCTACAAAAAACAGTGTATACAGCCCTCCCCACCATTGAGCACACCAACATGGAACATTGTCACAGGAAAGCAGCATCCACCATCATGGACCCCCACCACCCAGGCCATGCACTTTTCTCACTGCTGCCATCAGGAAGAAGGTTTGAGAGCCGCAGGACTCACACCACCAGGCCAGAAACCGTTTTTACCCCTCAACCATCAGGCCCTTGAACCAAAGGGGATAACTTTACTTGATCCATCATTGAAATGTTCTCACAACCTATGTATTCACTCTCAAGAGCTCATCTCATGTTCTTGATGTTATTTATTTATTTATTTAGTATTTCTTTTTGTACTTGCTCAGTTTGTTGTCTTTTGCACACTTGTTGAATACCTAGTTTTTGTGGTCTTTCATTGATTCTATTATGGTTATTATTCAATAATGGATTTATTGGGTATTCTTGCAGGGAAATGAATCTTAGGTTTGTATATGATGACTTATGTACTTAGACAACAAATTTACATTGAACTTCTGAACTTCGAACTACATTAACAATCTGGATGATGATGTGGTAAACTGGATTAGCACATTTGTGGATGACACCAAGAATAGGGCCATAGTGTACAGCCAGGAAGGTAATCAAAGCTTGCAGCATGATCTGGACCAGCTGGATAAATGGGTTGAAAAATGGCAGACAGAATTTAATGTAAACAATTGTTAGGTGTTGCAGTTTGATAGGATAAACCAGAGTAGAAATGAGACAATGAATGGCAGGGCACCGAGGAGTGCGGTAAAACGGAGGGATTTGGGAATACATATCCACAATTCCTTGAAAGTGTTGTCACAGGTAGATGGGGTCATAAAGACAGCTTTTAGCTTTTGTAAATCAAATATTGCATTCTGGAGTTGGAATGTTATGTTGAAGTTGTTTAAGATGTTAGTGAGATCTGATTTGGAGTATTGTGTGCAGTTTTGGTTATCTACATACAGGGAAGATGTAAGTAAGTTTAAGAGTATACAGAGAAAATATACAAGGATTTTCCCAGGACTGGAGGACCTGACTTATAAGGAAAGATTGAATAGGTTAAAACTTTATCCCCTAGAACATAGAAGATTTACGGTAGATTTGAAAGGAATATACAATGTTATGAAGGGTATAAATAGGGTAAGGGCAAGTGGGCTTTTGCCACTGAGGTTGGGTAAGACTAGAACTAGAGGTCATGGGTTAAGGGTAATATGTGGGGGAACTTCTTCACTTTGAGGCTGGTGAGGGTGTGGAATGAGCTGCCAGTGGAAGTGGTGAATACAAGTTCGATTTCAATATTTAAGAGAAGTTTGGATAAGTACATGGATGGGAAGGGTATGGAAGGCAATGGTCCAGGTGCAAATCAATGGGACTAGGCAGAATAATTGTTCAGCAGGGACTAAATGGGCTAAAGGGCCTGTATCAGTACTGTAGTGCTTTATGACTCTATCTTTGAATATTATCTCATAAAGAAAGTTCAGATACTCCCACTTAAGGTCCAAAATATTGAAATCTTTCCCACAATGAGTCAAGATTAACGCATGCTCCAGATGAACTTGAAGATACATAAGCATCATATGTCAAGTTTACTAATTATACAGTATTCCACACAGAAACCAATGTCCTTAAGTTTACTGCATTCTGTAAAAAGTACTTGGTTTGTTAATGTCCTGCATGGATAAAGTTTTAACTGAATAGAAGCTTTCTTCATTTTCTGGAAGATTCATTGGCTTGAAACCAATATGATTGATATGTTTGATTATAACAAAGACCTGCAAATGTGGAAAATGGACTCTGTGCCTACGTACCATCTGTGGCTGAGAGAACTGGCAAATACTTTACATTTGGAGAGACTGAGACTACATAATGAGGACAGAGGAGACATCTTTGAAAGGATATGGGGCCCTGTATTGGACTTTCTTACAGGGTGAGGACTGAGGTCTTTTGGTGCGGTGCACATCAGCTCTGTATGTTTAGTTTTGCCTTTATATTTTTCTCCCTCTTGCTGCTCAATATTTAATTGGATGTTGTTAAGGTCGTGGTTTTTGTAGATGCTTTTTTTTGTTTGTAATAGAAAAATAAAAGGAATATAAAAAACAAAAAAAAATGCTCTAAGTATTAAACAAAGACCTTTCTATCTAAAGAATTAACTCTGTTAATTCTGATTCCACTGAATATTTCCAATTTGATTTTCAGCCATGGGCAGTGTTTTTCCAAAGTAACTATTTATTTCACAGCCTCTTTCCTTTAAGGCACACCTTTAAATGTATTTTCTTTAGTCAAGCATTTTGTTGCCTATCCTGATTCATATTTTACCATTCATTGACACTTCTGAGTGAATATTTAACTCTTCCTTGAACTTCAATTAAATATTAATAGGAGCTTTAATGTATTAAATGTTTTACTATGAAATGGAAGTTATTCGTGTTTACAGAGCCACAAAGAATGTTTTAAGTTTTTCAGAGTCATAGATTTTGCATTTATCTTGAATGATTGCAGCTATTTATACTAATCTGGGGTGAGATTATAATTGTACAACAACTACTAGCCAGTTTATTGGAATTCAGATAGCAGCTGTGTTAATAATTTGAATCTCTCTTCATGTGGGGTTTAACTTCAGTTCTCGCAGAGGAGCGTTTTAACGAGGCCTGTTACCCAGATTATCTCAGTGCAGAGTGCTGTATTATGAATAATCCTGCATTTAGATCTACTGCTCACATCAGTTGATTATATAGTGACAAAGATGACAATAGGAATCAATAATTCAGTGTCTTCTGCAGGAAGTATAATAATGATGTTGGAATATGAACAAACAATAAAAATAAAAAATAATTACAGACCAAAGGTCTATTTGGCAATGGACTCTGGTTCATAATGATCTGATCTTTTGTTCTGATTTTAAAAAAAGCCTAAAAATATCTGTGCTTGACAGGCACTGTATAAAATCATGGATAGCTGGCGATAAAGCATCAGTGTTTACTGAAAAGCAGTGCCATCTGAGTCCATACTTGCAGCATTTTTCTGTCTGTTAGAACACTGCACAAGTTAAATTGATGTAGTTTTAATCCTGATGGCATAGCATGTGATGAATCATCCTAGGATTCATACTGAGATAATTTTTCACCATAAAGTAAACTTTTCATTGATGACTTGCACATGTCCCGGTCAGTGCATGGACCAGACACTGCTGCATGGGTCTGCTGCCTTCAGATGCTGTAAGTAATAAATCCATACAATCCTTGTCAGGTCTTGAGGTGGACAGCTTACCTTCCTGGTCCAAAGTATTCTGAGCACAAACAGTGTAGCCACATTAGCAGCAGGGTTTGATACAACATGCTGAAGCTCCTCCACCCATAAAACTACACGACAGCTGGCAAAACCTCCACTCTCAGCTTTTCTGGCTGTCAAAATGTTAAATGTTCTGCACATCTCAAACTGTCCAAGACAAATGAACTATAAACTATGACCACTGAAGTGAATAATTGAAAATAAAAACACATTTAAATATTGAAAATGGTTGTAAAACGCAAAACTAGTCTTTTGAAATACTAACAATCAATTACAAGTGATTGG
Source organism: Mobula birostris (assembly GCF_030028105.1). NCBI lineage: Eukaryota > Metazoa > Chordata > Chondrichthyes > Myliobatiformes > Myliobatidae > Mobula > Mobula birostris. The sequence goes on along the minus strand of NC_092375.1, from coordinate 63,208,078 downwards.
AATAAAGATAAACTGTTTTCTAATATAAGAATTTCCATCTTCTTCCCGGAGCACTGTCATCTACCTTAAAATTTTGGACCATTCAGCCAATTTCTCAGTCAAAGTGTTGGGAAATCTTGGTGAAGCTAAGCTCAGCTGCCTGAGCATGGAATCATCTTGACAAATTCTAAGCTCTTAAGTTTAGGACTCCGGTATTTGACTACACATACACACTCCTAGGCTCACCTTCATTTGTAAGCATAAATGCAGATTTTTCCATTCAGCATTTACCTGTAAAATCCAGACCAATACTTTTGCAAACTGTACCATTACTTATGTCTGTAGATGGCATAATTTGTGTTTTCACTGTTCAGAATGACTTTTTCTCACTCCTTGTATCCCACATTACGACCGGATAGGGAATATTGTGAGTGCAACCATTCCTCCCCAAAGCTCTGATACACTTGCACACTTACCAGCTGTGCTAAAACAAAGCATTCAGATAGCCAACAGGAACTGAAATATATATCATTCTAGAGATGGTCTCATGCTATCACCTGAAGCTGAATAATGTTCCTTGAAGAGGAAAACTATCTTTCTCCACAACAATGAGCTGAAACAAAACAAGAGTTAATCTGAGTATGTTGCTCACCAACTACACTCAGGAATATTCTCATCTTCCTGTTTCCAGTATCAAACCTATCTATGGCCCCAGAAATGGACCTGTCCTTAGATAAGTCTCATAATTCCTTTCACACATGACATGTATCTCGAACAATGAGTGTGATTCTTCACTCTAGGATGAAAGTAAGAGCTCAATACAATTTCCTCTCCATAAGTTTGCACTCAATAGCAGTGTGAAAATTTACTACCTTAATCTAAAGTTTAACACCCTCCCACTGCCCACCCTCGCATCTGGAGAAGAAGGACGCTTATGTGAAGATGATGTTCTTGGACCACAGTTCAGCATTCAACACCATAATTCCCTCCAGGCTTGACAAGAAGCTCAGAGACCTTGGCCTTCACCCTGCCTTGTACAGCTGGATCCTGGACTTCCTGTCAGATTGCCGGCAGATGGTAAGTATGGGCTCCCTCACCTCTGTCCCTCAACACAGGAGCCCCTCAGGGCTGTGCCCTAGGCCCCTTCTTTTACTCTCTGTATACCCATGACTGTGTCGCCACCCACAGCCCTAATCTGCTAATTAAATTTGATGACGATACTACATTGATTGGCCTTATCTCAAGTAATAACAAGGCATCTCACACAGAGGAAGTCATCACGCTGATACAGTGGTGTCAAGAAAACAACCTCTCCCACAAAGTCGCAAAAACAAAGGAGCTGGTTGTGGACTTCAGGAAGATTGGAGACAGGCTCACCCCTATTGAGATCAATGGATCTGGGATTGAGAGGGTGAACAGCTTCAAGTTCCTTGGCATACACATCACCAAGGACCTCAATCGGTCTGTACATACCGGGTGTATGGTGAAACAAAGCACACCAGCACTTCTTTCATCTCAGATGGTTGAAGAAGTTTGGCATGAGTTCCCAAATCCCAAGGACTTTCTTTAGGGCTACAATTGACAGCATCCTGACTGGCATGGCAACTGTAATTCCCTCAATGACGGGACTCTGCAGAGATTGGTGCGGACAGCCCAGTGCATCTATAGATGTGAACTTCCCACTATTCAGTACACTTACTGAGACAGGTGTGTATAAAGGGCTCGAAGGATCATCAGGGAACCGAGTCACCACCGCCACAAACTGTTCCAGCTGCTACCATCCGGAAAATGGTACCGCAGCATTAAAGCCAGGACCAACAGGCTCCGGGACAGCTTCTTCCACCAGGCCATCAGACTGATTAATTCACGCTGTTACAACTGTATTTCTAATCTATATTGACTGTCCTGTTGTGCATGCTATTTATCATAAATTACTATAAATTGCACATTGAACATTTAGACGGAGACGTAATGTAAAGATCTTTACTCCTCAAGTATGTTAAGGATGTAAGAAATAAAGACAATTCAGTTCAATTCAAATTATACCCCTGATTCATCTCTTTTTTCATGCTCTTCTCTGTCTCAGATCCCCCTTTCTACTACCCTGCCTGCATAAAATTAACCCTCTGCTATAGAGAGTGCATGAGCTAACTGCGACACCAAGTCCTGATGCCTACTTGGATGCTACAGGAAGCCACAAAATGTCTCCAAAAGTGACAAGATTAAAGGACCTAAAAGCGGCATATGCAATTACATTTAATTACTGACTAACATCTGCCAAGGGTAGTTCCTGAATACATCAGAGCTATTGTGTATACTTTTGTGTAAGTGGTACATTTGGCACCAAGCCAGAGGCTTATAACTTAAATTTCAACTGGCTTAATCCTCTGGGACAGGCTCCGTAAACTGCTGCTCAAATCACAACTTCCATTTGTAGAGTTAGACAGGACAGAAATATGGTTTTTAGCCAAACTCATCCATGTCCACAAGTTACCTCCCGGAGATAGTCCTACTTACCCACATTTGGCCAATATCCCTCGAAACCTTTCCTATCCACATGCTCCTCTAAATATCTTTTAAACATTGTAGCTCGACCTGCCTCTACCACTCCCTTAGGTAGCCTGTTCCACATACCAAACATCCTCTTGTGAGGGGATCCAGGAGTACCCCTATTAACTGTTTGGAGAGAGACATTTATCATTGATGGTTTGTTTGGAAAGGAGAGAGAGACAGAGTTATTTACCACCGATATGTTGCTTTTGGAAAAGAGAGAGAGAGAGACGAAGATTGACAGTTGGACTGTCACTTTAAGACACTGGAAGTAACTTTGGATCTTTACTGAGTTGGGAGTTGGAGACAGCACCGAGCAGCTCGAAAGTTGCTATGGTCACCGAAGGTGGTGGACACTCGATGTTATGATTTTCAGCAGATTGTTGATGTTACTTCCAAGGACTTGTTGCCTGCTTGTACTCCTTTGCAGATAAAGGAAGGAGGGACTCTTTGACTGGCAGGTGATGCTCAGCACAGAGAAATAAATAGGAGGTCAGATGATACAGACCTCAGGACACATGATCTGGACACTGAGCATTGTTATGCCCGCAGAGAAAGTGGGTTTTGGAGGATCGATCAGACAGATTGATCCAAATTGCTATTCCAACGGTGAAGAAGGAGTTGACTGGAGGGGAGTTGTCTATGTGTCCACCCTCGCCTGGGCGATAGCTCCACCACAGAAGACCGGTCCCCCGGTTAAAGTCACAGTCGGTGACTTGTAAAGGATTTCGGAGGACGACGAGAAGATCGACGGTATCAGTTCACGTGAAGACTCAACTCTCTCTCTCTCTCTCTCTCCATCACTACTCAACTAAATACCACAAACTGAACTGAACTTTACTCAACATCGTAAGACTGTATCTTTTTACCCCTAGACTTAAAGAAGCTTGGATTTTCATACATATATATTCCACACTTACTTTTACATATAACCATTGCTAACCTGTTTGATTTATTTACATTTATATTACTGTATTGCATAGCTACTAATAAATATTATTATTTTATAGCAATACGAGACTCCAAAGCGTTTTCCATCTCTGCTGGTTCTTTATCCCTGTCACGGAGTCCGTGACACTCTGCACAAAAACTGCCTCGCAGATCTCCCTTAAGTTTTCTCCTCCGATCTTAACTCTATGCCCGCTAACTTTAGGCTCATCTACTGTAGGAAAACAAATGTAATCATTCAGAATATTTGTGCTCCTCATGATTTTATAAGCCTCAGTAAGATCACCACATGGTCAGTTGTGCTCCAAGAGAAAATAAAACGGCTTCTTCAATCTCTGCTTATAACTCAAGCCTTCCAGTTATGGTAATATCCTTTCCAACTTAATAGCTGTTCAACCTGGCTCAACAATAGCAGTAGAATACTGCTCATGAGAGAATGATAGGGGCAAAAAAACGGACAACATTTACCAAATGGAGAAGATGCCTGACCAATATGATCCAAGAACCTGTTGAAGGTGGAGAGGTGCAGATGTCTCACAAGAAGGTTGTGATTGCTGAAGGCTAACCAATCCAACCCCTCGGTGTTTCTCAGCAGAATATTCTTGGTCTAACCACATCTGCATCTTTTTTCAACCTTCTTTCCAACGTCAGATCATTTGTGAGGATACTCTCGGATCAGTAATTGCACAGATTTCAATTCTGTTTGCAACTCTGCCGAAAATTAATGTGTCAATACCTGCATTCTGCAATACCGAGACAATGTACAGGCACAGGCTTATGAGTAATAAGTAATGTTCATGCCAAAAAAATGCCTGGTATAGGAATGTCTCTAATGACAAAGAGTCTAACCACCCAGCCTTGACTTTGAGTGGTAGCACCTTCTCAAACTCTCCCTCAATCAACAGTGAACTGTATGTTGAGGAAAATACAAACTCATTATTACCTTACAATTGGTCATATAATCATCAATGCTATGATATGATTTGGTTTTGGGGAATGCATATTACATTCTTCCACAAAGAACGTTGTAAAATGATAGATTTCAGAATGCTAGTCATGAAAATAATTGGCCATTTTCCACAAATGAAAAAAGAAAATCTCCAGCTATATCTGTCTAATTAAGATCTTTAAGTTATTTAAGAGATACTTTTAAGATGCTGTTTATACCTTTGGGGATATCAACAATTTTATATTACTTCAATGAATATTCAAAATCCTTAACAAGTGACCCAGAAAGAAAATGATGAACTCATAAGATAAACTATAATGGCAGGGCGATCTGAATTGTCCCTTGCATCAATGATAATTCATTATCGTCTACATCATCCGCCTCAGCTATGCTTCAATGCCCATTTGCTGCCACACCACAGTCATCAATCAACTCACCAACCATGCAGGTTTAAAATCTTTTGAAGGAATTTCCTCAATAGAGAACTTTGTTGAAGCCACTGGCAGGCCTGTCTTACAATAAACTTTTACATCCAGAATATTATCAACTGTGAACAGTTTTCTCAGCGGCGTCTATCACAGGCTCATTTTGGAGGTCAGTGAAGAGTGTTTGTGAGCCAGATGGGCTTTCAGAATAACCTTCCAGCTTTATGGTCACCCTAATCGACATTATTTCTTGTACATTGCAAGGTTGAATTAAGGGTATTTAAATTCCCCATCTGTTGCAGTGGAATTTGAACTCCAGTTTGCTTCTTCAGATAACTCAGCAAGCAGATTGAATGCGAAGACAAGGTCTGAGCTGTTTTCTGTGGTTCTCAGTCAGAAATTTCAGCAGGATAGGAAACAATGCAATGAATTTCAGTGGAACAGGGATCTGTTATATTCAATGGATACTGCACAAACTACAATGGAACACAAAATAGTCCCACAATAGTATCTGTTATCAAGACTGTGAGGCAAACTGAGAAGGGAACAGAGAAGTGAAATGAGTGGCTACAGTATACTGTAGGATGGCAAAATGCAAACACAATCTCACCTGGCAACCTATTACATAATTGCCAATGCAATGTTATGATACGTTTTTGAGATTTGCATATTACACACAACCATAAAGGACAAGTGAGAGATCGATAATCAAATAGGCAGCGTGGTTACCTATAGTATATCTAACACCAGGAAGAATCTTTAAACACTTCTACTGTAAAACAAATGGTTTGCATCCATGATAAACTTACAAGGAACAGGAGCAAGTAGTTGAATTAATTGACTAGAAATCTGAAAAAGCAAACACTGAGTTCTAAAGAATAATTTAAATGCATTTAATTCAATTATTTGGATATACAGAAAGACAGTGTCAGTAATGGTATTCATGAAGCTAACAGGTTATTGTGAAAACCCATTTGGTTGGCAAACTCTGCTCACCAGCTTCCCCCATCAAGCCTATGGCAGACACAGTTGTGACAACATAAGCATACCTTCCCAGAGAGTTGTTATATTCTCAACTCTTTGAAATGGCTGAGATGTAACAAACATATCCTTAAAAGAAGCATATTTAAATGTTTATTCCAATGGTACTTTGATGCACCAGTAAACACAAATTCAGAATAGTTCAGGGAGATGGAATTTTAATTCTTCATCCATTAGCAAGATTAACACTAAACAACATGGTATCTTAATTGACATGGTTTCAGTAAGCAAACTATTTAATACTGAATCAAAATGCAGTAAAAAAAAAGTGCCATTTTATAATTCAATATAAGGCAGGCGAGAATTTATAAATGTGTGTCAGAGATGTATATCTTGTATCCAATGCATAAGTTGAGTTGGATACAGGCTTATTAGGTTGTGTAAAGTTTGATTTTCGTAACAACATCAGATGTTTCACTGCTTTCCAATGGGACATCTCAGTTATGTGCAATCAGTGCCATACTTCAAGATCTAAACTCTGTCTCTCCGTCTTGTTTTACGGCGGTTGGCACCCGGCTTAATGGTGCATTACTGCCACCTTCTGCTCCGGAGTGTGCAATAAACTTACATTCTAAATCCCTTCACCCAATCACACACCCACACATAACCTAACCTACACTTTATCCTCGTAAACACGAGGAAATCTGCAGATACTGGAATTTCAAGCAACACACATCAAAGTTGCTGGTGAACGCAGCAGGCCAGGCAGCATCTCTAGGAAGAGGTACGGTCGACGTTTCAGGGTGATTCCCTTCGTCAGTGAAGCACCTTCAATTACTCCAAAAGACTGAGGTTTGGTAAAATACTGAAAGGCTTTTATTCGCTGTACAATACGACCTCCACAGTGAGTGTCTACCCCCGGACTGAGGGGGAGGGGCAAGGCGAACACCTTTATACAGGACTCTGTGGGAGGAGCCACAGGGGCAGTCAGCAGAGGGGTGTGTCCAGACAGGTAACCGAGTTACAACATATATACATGGTTTAACACATTCACCCCTCCTTTTTTAAAAAAAGAGTCCCGCGGGGTGAAGTGACTGACAATATTTACAAGAAGTATATTTACAGGTTAAGTCTATCAGGCGGTCGAGTCCGTCGCTGTGATCTACGTAGCACCGGTGGTGATTGCACCGGCGATGGCGGTTGTGCTGGCTCCGGCCTGACTTCAGGTGCCAGCACGTTAGGCGTCGGTAATCCCTCGTGCGTGTGCGTCGTGCCCGGTATGAGAGTGTCGTGTGGTGTCTGTATAGGGTTTGGGGTGCATGGTGTCTCGTAGGTACATACATTGGTGGGTACGGGGTCAATAGTCACCACGGAGTGTTCAGGGTAGGGGCCTGGAGTTCTTGCGGGCGCCAGGTCGCGGATGGAGACCGTGTCCTCCTGCCCATTGGGTAAAACCACGTAGGCATACTGGGGGTTCGCATGAAGTAAGTGAACCCTCTCGACTATCGGGGAGTATTTATTGCTCCTCGCATGTTTCCGGAGCAGCACTGGCCCCGGGGACGTCAGCCAAGTTGGTAGGGTGGTTCCAGTGGTCGATTTTCTGGGAAAAGAAAAGAGCCACTCATGAGGGGTGGCATTGGTGGCTGTGCATAACAGGGAGCGGATGGAGTAGAGTGCCTCGGGAAGGACCTCCTGCCAGCGGGAGACCGGCAGTCCCTTTGACCTGAGGGCTAAGAGTGTGGCTTTCCACACTGTGCCATTCTCCTTCTCTACCTGTCCATTCCCCCGGGAATTATAGCTCATAGTCCTACTGGTTGCAATTCCCCTAGCCAGTAGATATTGGCGCAGCTCGTCACTCATAAACGAGGACCCTCTGTCACTGTGGATATAGCATGGGTATCCAAACAGAGTGAAGAGCTTGCGCAGGGCTTTTATAACTGACGTGGTAGTGGTGTCGGGGCAGGGGATGGCGAAGGGGAACCGCGAGTACTCGTCAATTACGTTAAGAAAGTACACATTGCGGTCGGTGGAGGGAAGGGGGCCCTTAAAGTCAACACTCAGTCGCTCAAAGGGGCGGGTGGCCTTGATGAGTGGTGCCTTTTCGGGTCGGTAGAAGTGCGGTTTGCACTCTGCGCAGACTTGGCAGTCCCTGGTCATCATCCTGATCTCCTTAAGGGAGTAAGGCAGGTTCCGGGCTTTCACAAAGAAGAAAAGCCGGGTGACTCCCGGGTGGCAAAGGTCTACATGTAGGGCGTATAGCCGGTTGATCTGCGCGCTGGCGCATGTTCCCCGGGACAGAGCATTGGAGGGCTTGTTGAGAGGTTTGGTAAAATACTGAAAGGCTTTTATTCGCTGTACAATACGACCTCCACAGTGAGTGTCTGCCCCCGGACTGAGGGGGAGGGGCAAGGCAAACACCTTTATACAGGACTCTGTGGGAGGAGCCACAGGGGCAGTCAGCAGAGGGGTATGTCCAGACAAGTAACCGAGTTCCAACATATATACATGGTTTACCACAGTCGGGACTAACTGAAAGAAGATCTAGTAAGAGATTTGAAAGTGGGAGGGGGAGGGGGAGATCCAAAATGATAGGAGAAGACAGGAGGGGGTGGGATGGACCCAAGAGCTGGACAGTTGATTGGCAAAAGGGATATGAGAGGATCATATAACCCATCCATTATTTATTTATTTATATACACACATTCTTTTTCTCTCTCTCCTTTTTCTTCCTCTGTCCCTTGCCCATCCTCTGGGCTTCCCCCCTCCCCCCTTTTCTCCCTAGGCCTCCTGTCCCATGATCCTCTCATATCCCTTTTGCCAATCAACTGTCCAGCTCTTGGCTCCATCCCTCCCCCTCCTGTCTTCTCCTATCATTTCGCATCTCCCCCTCCCCCTCCCACTTTCAAATCTCTTGCTAGCTCTTCTTTCAGTTAGTCCTGATGAAGGGTCTCGGCCCGAAACATGGACCGTACCTCTTTCTAGAGATGCTGCATCGCCTGCTGCATTCACCAGCAACTTTGATGTGTGTTGCTACACTTTATCCTCCCATCTTTGGCCAGCCTAGTACCCTATTCCTGCTTATCCGTCATATCCCATAAAAAACCCCTGTACCCCTTAAGAAAGCTAAAAAAAAAAACTCTAACCTGTGGTCTCTCACCCATGCCCAGCAACCTTTTTAATGTGAATTCCTGCACCCCCAATTCCCTTAGTTTAATTCTCATCATCTCCCTCTGTATCCCATACTTCCTGCAACTCAGAACTACATGTTCTACTCCTCTTCCAAGATCTAAACTCATCTGGACTTTCAATTATTATAGTGCATACATTTACAACTATACCCAATCAGATTATTTTATCTTAATGGGCAAGAGTCAAGTGCAATTGAGATGATTTGGTATCAGTCAATTAGCCCTTCAATAAGTCAGCAACAACAGAGAGCTATCAACTATTGTTTGCGTCCCAAGAGTGATTCCTGGAAGCTGCCAAGATCCAGAGAAACGTATTGGTTTGTGATCAAATAGCAATAATGAACCCTAACTGCCATGCACTGGGGAATTGAGACAGCAGACCAATTGAATCAATTTGTAGATTCATCCGTCATATTGATCCATCTATTCTATATTCTCCAGTTCTTGATTAAAAGGTATCCATTATTAATTAGTTACAGCATATAGCTGACAATGCAACCATGTGTATAATATCTTAAACCCTAGATTGCAATATACAGGCTAAATCCATGTAGCATGATATTATTCCAGAAATGCTCATAGTATTCCAAATGTAGCCTCCAAATAAAAGTTGTTAATACTTCAGCAAAATACCCATTTCATTGTTTTCTGGTCCTCAGACTATGAAGTCTAATATTTCACTGGCTTTTTGAAAAAAAATTCTGTATCTGTGATTCATTTAATGGTCAAGGCAGATGGATTCCCATGTTTTTTTGACCCACGTTATTTTTAGTTTCTCATCATTTAGAGCATATGTTGTTCTATTTTCTTGAGGTCCAGAGTTAATAACTTCACATTTGCGTACAGCAAAATCCAATTTACAAAGTTCAGAATCAAAATCAGAATCTGATATCACTGGCATATGTCATGCAATTTGCTTGTTTCATAGTAGCAGTACATTGTGATGCATAATAATAAAAATACTATAAATTACGCTAAGTACACGTAAAAAAAATTAAATTAAGTAGTGCCAAAAGAGAGGAAAAATAATACTGAGCTATCTGATGGTGGAGGAACTGTTCCTGTAATGCTCAGTGTACATCTTTGGGCTCCTGTACCTCCTCCTAGATAGTAAGAATGAGAAGAGGTCATGTCCTGGGTGACGGGGGTCTTTAGAGATGGATGCTGAAAGTCTTCTCTATGCTGGCGAGGCTGTGCCTTTGGTAGAGTTGGTTGAGTTTATAACTTGCTGCAGCCTTTTTCCAATCCTGTGCAGTGGCCCCTCCATATCAGATGGTGATGCAACCAGTTAGAATGCTCTCCACAGTACATCTGTAATAACCTGTGAGTCTTTGGTTAGATACCAAGCCTTTCAAACTCCAAATGAAATATAGGCAGTGCCTTGCCTTCTTTGTAATTGCATCAATATGTTAGGCCTGGGATAAATCTTCAGAGACATTGACATCCAGGAACATGAAACTGCTTGGCCTTTCCACTGCTGATCCATTCATGAGGACTAATGTGTGTTCCCTTGACTTCCCCTCCCTGAAATTTAATGTGTAACAACTTTATAATCTACTATCACCATCCAGACTACAGGCAATGCTGCTACTTTTTGGTCAGTGACAAACTCAAATGGGTGGCTTTCCATCCCAAGTCATTTGTAACCATAGTGAATTGTCAATACTCCAATATAAATTCTTCCAGCAAGATGCCAGAGCCCATGATCTCACAGTGTGAGGCTCATCCATTGTTACCACTCTGACAATTTCCTAACCAGATCAACATCCTGCCTCCTAGTTCAAAAAAACAATTTCAGCTCATAGTATCTTACTGAGAGACTTTATCAAATGGTTTTAGCAGTCTGTATCAATATATTTCCCCGTCCACAGTCGAAATTTCAAAGAGATTAGCTAGGCACGACATAGGATTTGCAAATCCATGTTCACACCCTCTCCATTTAGATTAAAATTTCCAATCTACTCACGCACTCTATTCTTAATTAACAATTTCTAGTAGCTTCCTGTCCTTCTTGAAGAGCAGAATGTCATGTGCTGTTGTACCACCTAAAAAATGCTTGCGTCAAAATGATAGAAAGATCATAGTCTGCATTTGCCTCAACAGAAGGTAGTTGTAACTGCATGAAGAATGGATAACGGTGCCTTTAGGCTGCTGCAATGTAGAAGAAGCTCATGCTCACCCAGAATTCATGTGTATCTTTGGATAATCTGTACATTGCATTCTCCTGTGAAATTTTGGGATGTTAAACATTGATCAGTATCAGGTTCACTAAAGCAAATGTAATAACAACCAAAGACCAACCCACTGAATATGCCCTGAGAAAGCCTTGTAGGAAGCCTGCTCCTGTATGTACTGTGGCAATATCATCCTTGCAAGGTTAGGGAATCAACCAACAGGCATGATAAGGTGAATGCATAGAGGAGGAATAAATTAGGGAGGGTGGGAATGAGACTTGGGGTGACAGGTTTGAAGAGTGAGATCACAGGTGTGTGGGGGAGGATTGACTCTACTGAGGGTCATGGAAAGTTGGGAATGGAAATTGGTGTGTTGTGGAAGAAAAGTTGTAACAGTTTTTCCAACCACAGACACTAAAGCTGAAGTAATCCCAAGTTTTCCTGAGCACCGAGGAACATCCAAGTCCAGGGATGTTTCTGTCAGTTTGCACTTCTTCTTGTGGAGGCCAAAAGCAGAGTTCTACCTTGCTGAGATTTTTAAACATTAACAGGGGAAATCACAATTGAATTCCTATTTAGCTACAAAGGAGAGCATAGGGGGAAAGGGTTTCTTCTCCTTACCTCCAAAAACTATTTCACTTTTTTTTTAAATACTTACGTTTTTTGTGTTTCAGATAACTTTACTCTAAGATTGCTAGTTATTTTTAACACTTGAATTCTATCAGATCCATAGTGTCTTCTGATTAACATCAATCTGCAAAGTACCGATGGAGGGAGGGGGATTGTGACCAGTGATGATTCTATCAAAGGTCAAGGTGAGGTGAACATCTCCCAATATTTGCGACTGTCACAGCCTGCCGCTGTTGGGATGTAAATGCAATCCGACATCTCACCATAAATGTTTATCTTATCCAACAGGCATAGGCCACTTCTCACTCAGATAAAATGTTATCTTATAAAGGGCAGCTTCTCGCAGGTCTGCTCTGGAATTCAGCACTGATCTGGGTAAAAGCTGCGTGGAGTTTTCGCAACGAACGATTCTGGCAGAAACTGGGCAGAGCATCTTTTTGTGGTGGCATCAGTGAGCAGATTATTAGTGAGGAGGTGCAGCATTATTGTTCACCTCTTCCGTCATTTTGTTAATGATTGTGAGGAGCCTAACCAAGTAGTTATTAGCAAGACTTTTGTGGAAAATGTACACTATTTTCTACATGGCCCAGTGGATATAATCACCGTAGTTATTACAGAAATTCTGTTGCATCAACATTCAGCCTTGTAGCTGTGCATTGGGAAGGCCCCCAGCCCTTTTATTCAACAAACTTAAGCATCAGCTTAATGTTGCGTGGAATGAACTGCTCTGGCACTTGCGGACATCCATGGTTCCAGGTACTGAGACCGTGTACGGTGCCATGGCAGCGTGGTGGTTAGTGCAACGCTATCACAGCTCGAGGCGTTCCAGAGCTTGGAGTTCAATTCCAGCACCATTCTGTATGGAGCCTCTGTAATTCCTCCTGAGGAATATGCGGGTTTTCTCTGGGTGGTCCGATTGCTTCCCACTGTCCAAAGACAAAAACAGTAGGTTAATTGGTCGTATGTTGTCCCATGATTAAATTTAAGTTAATTGGGCTTGTTGGGGCGGCGTCGCTCGGAGGGCCGGAAGGCCCTACTCTATTCCACACTGCTAAATAAATAAGTAAACAAACAAACAAACAAATAAATAATACTTCAATAGGAAGCCATGTTGGATTGTTCATATGGCAGCTCAGTATGGAAGAGGTTTAGAAACAGACCAGCCTTATCTCTCACATGCAAAAGCTAGCCTCCATGTTCTTAGGGATAGGGATATTCATAATGCTTCCTCCTTGTTATTTAGCTTCCTATCCATTAACATTCTCAACTAGATGTGTTTCATTAACACAAGAAATTCTGCAGATCTCAGGTTCCTGGGTGTCAAGATCTCTGATGGTCTAACCTGGTCCTAACATATCGATGCAGCTATAAAGAAGGCAAGACAGTGGCTATATTTCATTAGGAGTTTGAAGAGATTTGGGTTGTCACTTAAAACACTCAAAAACTTCTACAGATGTACTGTGGTAAACATTCTGACAGGCTGCTTCACTGTCTGGTAGGGGGGAGGTGGTGACCACATCTTCATAGAGTGGTGTCTCAGAAAGGCAGTGCCCATTATTAAGGACCCCCTTCACCTTGGACTTGTTCTCTTCTTACTGTTACCCTCAGGAAGAAGGTACAGAAGCCTATATATATATATACACACTATGATTGATTTAGTTATTTATGTTTTTCCTTCTATAGTACCATGTATTGCATTGTACTGCTGCTGCTAAGTTAACAAATTTCATGACATATGCCGGTGATAACAAAACTGATTCTGATTCAGATTCCGATACTGGAAATCTGGAGTAACATGTACAAAATGCTGGAGGAACTCAGAAGGTCAGGCAGCATCTATGGAAAGGAGTAGAGAGTTGATATTTTGGGCTGAGACTATTCTGAAAGGTCTCGATCCAGAAATTTGACACTTTATTCCTTTCCATAGATGGAGCCTGATCTGTTGAGTTCCTCCAGCATTTCGTTTGTTACATGTGCTTCGTGGTTTGTGGGAACTCTTAGCTTGTACTGTGGACGACAGATTTTAGTAGGCATAAAACAACATAATATCTTCATAGGTTAATCTCAAGCATGCCATACCAGCACGTCATTCTAGAGTTTGCAATGAAACTGAAATCATCTCACAGCTTTATGGTGATCAGAGAATGGGGCAAGAGAGCAGGCTTTACGGTTACTGCACATATTGCTACACAATTGTGCCACTGTTAATGATACTCGTTACTTTACTGATGCTAATTATGGGCTGCATCTTAGTCTCTAACACTTTGGAGTAACTTAAACAAGTTGGGCTGTTACAACTGTCCATGCAATTTTTTTTCTGTGCAAGCCAAATGTACATGCTCTTAAACATAAAGCAATAGTTGGAGATCCTGGGTAAATTTGTTCCTTGGATTATATTCTCAGATTATATGAATATAGTTTTAATTCTTTCCTCACTGGAGGCATAATTACCATGTATTACATGTGACACATAGGTTCACAATTAATTTGACAGAGCAATAAACATGTAGTATTTAGAGATATAGTGGATTAATTTTTTCCAAGCAATGACTCATTTCAATAACTCGCATAGATCTCCAGGAGTTGTTTCTTTACTTGCCCTTTGCTGTCAAAAAGCAATCAATAAGTGAGACACCGCTGATGCTGGAAGTCTGAACTAAAAGCAGAAAGTGCTGGGAATACTCAATGGTCAGGGAACATCAAAGAAACAGACTTAGTGTTTCAGATCAATGACCTAGCATCAAAACCTGGCAAAGGTTATAACTGAACCTAAATTGCAGAGAAGTGAGAAGGGTCCGGAGATAAAAAGACAACAGCTAAAATGATATGCAGGATGAACAAAATTAGAAGAGTCAGTTCAGACTGAGTTCAAGTTTCAGATCACCAGCTTTTCCAGTTAATATCAAAATCGGGCAATTCTGAAAAAAAAACGTGATCAACCAATCCAATTCACTCAATTTTTCTCTGTATCCTGATGCTCCCTGACCCATTAAGTCTTTTCAGCATTCTCTTTTATTTGACATTCTAGCAACTGCTGTGTTTTGTATTTTACAATTCCAATAGTTTTTTTCTTGTTTCACAACTTCCTGATGGGGAAGTTGCAATCAGCAAATGTTGACCCTCCTCCCTCAGTGACCTTTTCTCTAGTCTGTCACTGCCACTCTCTCAGCTCCTTCCAGCTCTCCTCTACTGGATGCTTGATGTTTAACTTGCCTTGGTTATGATAAAAGTTATGATTCTGAAACAGCGTCTCCCTTTCTCTCCCTACAGATCTTGTCGGCTATTTCCAGCATTTTCTTTAAAAAACTGAGCTCCACAATCTACAACAATACATTGTACAATACGCTGATTACAGAAGACTTACAGACATTTGAACGATAATAATTATCTCTCAACTTTTAAATGTATTTATATCAAATACAAAATGCATTATTGATAAACCATTCAGCAAATCTGCTTAAATTAATCTTTTGATAGAAATCAAACATTCTACCAATTTTGTTTCTGACATTTTTTATTAAAACTACAGCTTAAGCCAAATTTATATTGTGCCCTTTCCTTTTTCAGAACACAGCTCTCAGGAGTGTATTTTGATGTTTTTCAGAATTAACTTTTTACAGATATTGTGGCAGTTCTCAGCAATTAGCTGGTGTGTATTTTTCAGTAGACCTCAAGTATTAAATTATATTCATCCTTTGATACAAAATAATCATGTATGTATGGCTTCAAATGGAATGGTCACTCAGTGTTACCCACAACGCACGCAACCAGTGAAAATGCTAAAGGACCAAGAATAAACTGCCCCATTAATTTAATTGTATAAGATAAAACTCAGACACAGAAAAGCAATTACAATATAATCTCATTGGCACTGGGGAAATTTGTTACTAAAGCTTAGGTGCTATGACCACTCAGTTTCACAATGATCCTCAGACGTGATGGATGTTCACTTCTTAGGCCTCTTGCTTTTGCCAGGCTCAGCTTTCTAAACACAACAGCTGCCAGTTGTAAAGATCAAACATTTCTAGGTTAAGTTTCCAACTATATTCTTTCTTTAGCTTCTGGTCATAAACAGCAGTTAGTTTTTAGTTTTCAATGTAAATAGAAAGTAGTAATTAGTCTGAAGTTGAAAAAAGACAGCTTTGCAAACAGAAGCATTGTACATAGTAGACTTGCTGTCTTACAATACCTGTCTTAGTGCTGATGAGGTGCAGTATAAGACAATGGGTTATTTAACAGACAATGCTAGCTAAGATACTTAGTTTCAGGAAGCTTGCAGATCAGATGCAGATCATCACTTAGCAGATAAGTAGCCGATCTATTCATAATTTGGAATGTTTATGTACTCAAGGAAGTTAGCTTCACAGCATTAATTGTGGGTACCTGGGATATGTGTCTCCAAGAAGCTTTCAGATTGTTTGTGTTCAAAGGTATTTGAAAAAAAAATCACATGTGTGCAGTCACCCAAGTGACAAAGAAACTATATAAATATGCACAACAGCTCAGGCTTATTCGGAATGGAGTAAGGAACATCAAGAAGCATGAAAGAAACATAAGGTGAACTACAGACAATTCCTCTGCCTTCGATTTCTGTAATGGATGACTGTTTCATCTGCATTATTGGTATGTCTTTTTAGCTTACAAGAATTGTATCCATGTTTTGGAAATCCTTTGTGTTTTAGAAATGGTTTGTAATTTGCATGTCTTTAGTAAGATGGAAACCCTCCGTGATTTTAAAATGCATTTCAAGAAGGGTGATGGGATTCAAATGTTATCACTGAAAATAAATGAAAAGTGTTTAAACTACTTTGTTAGCTAGAGGTACCTTCTCCTTGGTAGGGAGGGAGGACCCACTGTTCAAATAGAGGGTATTGGCAGCTAAACTCACCATGAAGAATAAACAGGGAAATGAACTAGTCTTTGAAGATTGGGTAGTAACAGTATAATCTCACTTTACTGTGAGTACTTGTGGCTATTTATATCCGATAGGATATGTTTGTTAGTTATCTATCTATTTATTTAGAGCAGAAGTTCCCAACCTTTTTTATACCACGGACCCCTACCATTTTCCAAAGGATCCACGAACTCCAGGTTGGGAACATCAGATTTAGAGAATCAACGCAGAATAGGTCCTTCTGGCCCTTCGAGCTGCACCGCCAACAATCCACCAATTTAAGCCTGGCCTAATAACGGGACAATTTCCAATGACCCATTAATGTACTAACCAGTATGTCTTCGGACTGTGGGAGGAAACCTGAGCACCTGGAGGAAACCCAAGCATTCCCAGGAGGACGTATAGACACCTTTTCTATGACATTGGGTTTGAAATCTGAACCCCAATGCCACGAGCAGTTATAGCATTGCGCTAACCACCACACTACTGTGGCTTAACATCTTCATTTAAGTTTTGAATTTCATGGTTAGCAACCCTAATACCATCACACAGCAACTTATATGTTTTCTTTTCCTTCCTTCATTGGTCTCATTTATGAATCAGAACTATTAGGCGACTGCCAGAAGTGAGCTGCCGCCTCACACACAAAATCAGGCAGAGTAACTGACAGGCTTCTAGTTCTGAACACTGCATGGCAAGCAGGCCTCAATATGGTAGGTTGCTTTGAACAACTTGGCAAGTCATCCAGGTATTGTAATGCAGCTCACCTGGGGTGGCTGGCACAGATTCTCGTGGAAACAGAAGGCCCCGCCGACATTACCTCTGCCAAAGGGAGGTTGATTCATCCCTCCTTGCAGGTGTGAGTACCTTGAGATGGTATGGAGCTTCTCTCAGGCAGTCTGACTTTCCTGGCATGCCTCCACAATCATCACCTTTTTTTTTAATATAGAAGCTTGTCAATAAGCCTGTTAGTGCCTAGCTAAAAAGAAAGACAACCTTACCCATCAATGCTGTAAAGTTCTTGTTTAAACATTTCACTGTGGAAGACATTAGCAGTATAGTGGAAGTTCCAGGTGCAAGGGGTCATGAAGCGTGTTAAGCTATCATAACTAGAGAGAAGGTTCTTGGGAAGCTGAAAGGTCTGAACGCAGATAAGTCACCTGGACCAGATGGTGAACACTCCAGGGTTCTGAAAGAGGTGGTTAAAGAGATCATGGAGGCATTGGTAACGATGTTTCAAGATACACCAGATTCTGAAATGGTTCCGGAAGACTGGAAAATCACAAATGTCATTCCACTCTTTAAGAAGGGAGAGAGGCAGAAGAAAGGAAACTATAGGCCAGTTAGCCTGACTTGAGTGGTTGGGAAGATGTTGGACTCAATTATTAAGGATGAGGTCTCAGGGTACTTGGGGGCACATGATAAAATAGGCCATAGTCAGCAAGGTTTTCCCTTAAATCTTGCCCGACAAATTTGGTGGAGTTCTTTGAAGATAGACAAAGGAGAATCAGTTGATGTGTACTGGGATTTTCAGATAGCCTTTCAGAAGGTGCCATACATGAGCCTGCTTAGCAAACTACAAGCCCATGGTATTACAGGAAAGATTCTAGCATGGATAAAGCAGTGGCTGATTGGCAGGAGGCAAAGAATGGGAATAAAGGGAGACTTTTCTGGTTGGCCTCCAGTGACTAGTGGTTTTCCACAGGGGTCTACGTTAGGACCAATTCTTTTTATGCTATATATAAATGTTTTGGATGATGGAATTGATGGCTTTGTTGCAAAGTTTATAGACAATATGAAGATGGGTGGAAGGGCAGGTAGCTTTGAGTAAGTAAAGAGGCTACAGAAGGATTTAGATAGATCAGTAATATGGGCAAAGAAATGGCAGATGGAATACAGTGTCAGGAAGTGTATGGTCATACGCATTGGTAGAAGAAGTTAAAGGGTTGACTATTTTCTAAGAGGAGAGAAATTACACAAAGCTGAGGTGCAAAGGGTTTTGGGAGGTCTTGTGCAGGATTCCCTAAAGGTTAATTTGCAGGTTGAGTCTGTGGCAAAGAAGGAAAGTGCAATGTTAGCATTTATTTCAAGAGGACTAGAATATAAAAGCAAGGATGTAATGTTAAAACTTTATAAAGCTCTGGTGAGGCCTCACTTGCAGCTTTGTAAGCAGTTTTGGGCCCCTCATCTTAGAAACAATGTGCTGAAACTGGATAGGGTTCAAAAGAGGTTCACAAAACTGATTCCAGGATTGAATGGCTTGCATATGAAGAGCATTTGATGGCTCTGGAACTGTATCCACTAGAATTCAGAGGAATAAGGGGTAACCTAATTGAAACCAATCGAATGGTGAAAGGTCTTGATAAAGTGGATATGGAGAGGATATTTCCTATAGTGTGGGAGGAGTCTACGACCAGAGGACACAACCTCTGAAAACAGGGGCATCCTTTTAGAAAAAGATGAGGAGGAATTTCTTTAGCCAGAGAGTCATGAATCTTTAGAATTCTTTGCCACAGGCAGCTGCAGAGGCCAAGTCTGTATGCATGTTAAAGGCAGAGGTTGATAGATTCTTGATTGGTCAGGGCATGAGAGATATGGGTAGACCGCAGGAGATTGGGACTGAGGTGAAATTTGCACCAGCCATGATGAAATGATGGAGCAGACTCACTGGGCCAAATGGCCTAATTCTGCTCCTATGTTCTATGGTTTATTGGTCTATTTTACTGGACTCATTGTGCAACCTGTACCTCAAGTGGAAAACAGTATGGTTATCTTTCACAACCAATTGCTATGTGAAAAACAACTCTTTCAGGAACTAATGAAAATTAAGCCCCGCAGAGATTTGCAATAATTATTACTCCCACTGCTGCTCCCAAAATATAGAACTACGTTCATGCATAGATAAGAATATACTGAATATTTCTCAAAGTTTCTCATTGTGATGCGCGAGTTCAGATAAAATCTGCAATTTTAATGAAATTATTTGCAAATAGATTTGGAATAGTACAACACACTTGCAATCACATTAACCTATATTCATGTAAATTAAATTAAATCGTAATATTGAAATGTAATAATTTTACTATAGAGAAAAAAATCTAAACCCACTACCAAGATCAAAGCTGTTTGGTAAAGAAAGAAAAAAGGAAAAAAGAATCCTTATCATAAAGTGAAATATGTAATTAGCCCCAATCTGTACTTTAACAGCAAGTTAAAGGTTTTGAAAATAGTTCTGAAATGGTCCCCACAATGTTTGAAAGTCTTGACTAGATTCAGAAATTGAACAACGGATCTTCTCTAAACTTAAGCATGACATAACATCACGTAACTATTGAGCGTGAGTAGGCGGAACGACATCCTTCCATTTAAACAAGATCGCCCTCCTAGCTATCAGAGAAGTAAATGCCAAAATGTGCAAATCAGATGTCTCCATAATAATATCTTTTCCTTCAGCAGTACCGAATAGGGTGGTCAAAGGGTTAGGCTTAAAATTTACCCTAAAAAGTACCGAGCAAGTTTGGGTTTGGAATACTTCCTTCCAGTATCTTTCAAGACTCCGACATGTCCAAAATATGTGAACTAATGAAGCTTCTCCATTGTTACATCTATCACAAAAGGGAGATATATCGGAATAAAAATGAGATAGCTTACCCTTAGTCATATGAGCCCTACAGACCACTTTAAATTGTACAAGGGAGTGGCGGGCACATAATAAAGAAGTGTTAACCAATTTAAAAATTTCATTCCAAGCTTCCTCAGAAATTGAACTCTGTAAATCTTGTTCCCAGAGATTTTTAATTTTGTCTAAAGGAGAATTTCTCATTCCCAACAACATGCCATAAATATTGGATAGTGAACCATTATGAAAGGGTTTCAAATTGGAAATTACATCTAATAAGTCCTTATCAGGACTATTAGGAAATGAATATAATTGAGGACGCAGAAAGTCTCTAATTTGTAGATATCGGAAAAAGTTGGTTTTTGGTAACACACATAAAATTTGCTGGTGAACAGGTACAGTCGACGTTTCGGGTCGAGACCCTTCATCAGGATTAACTGAAGGAAGAGATAGTAAGAGATTTGAAAGTGGGAGGGGGAGGGGGAGATCTGAAATGATAGAAGACAGGCGGGGGAGGGATGGAGCCAAGAGCTGGAAAATTGATTGGCAAAAGGGATATGAGAGGATCATGGGACGGGAGGCCTAGGGAGAAAGAAAGGGGGAGGGGGGAAGCCCAGAGGATGGGCAAGGAGTATAATGAGAGGGACAGAGAGAGAAAAAGGAGCGAGAGAAAAATAATAATAATAGCAGGATCTCCCAGTGGCCACACATCTTAATTTCATGTCCCATTCCCATTCTGATATGTCTATCCACGGTGTCCTCTACTGTAAAGATGAAGCCACACTCAGGTTGGAGGAACAACACCTTATATTCTGTCTGGGTAGCCTCCAACCTGATGGCATGAACATCGACTTCTCTAAATTCTGTTAATGCCCCACCTCCCCTTTGTACTCCATCCATTATTTATTTATCTTTTATTATTTTTTTTCTCTCTTTCCTTTTTCTCCCTCTGTCCCTCTCACTACACCTCTTGCCCATCCTCTGGGCTTCCCCCCTCCCCCTTTCTTTCTCCCTAGGCCTCCCGTCCGTCCCATGATCCTCTCATATCCCTTTTGCCAATCAACTTTCCAGCTTTTAGCTCCATCCCTTCCCTCTCCTGTCTTCTCCTATCATTTTGGATCTTCCCCCTCCCGCTCCCACTTTCAAATCTCTTACTATCTCTTCTTTCAGTTAGTCCTGATGAAAGGTCTTGGCCCGAATGGTCGACTGTACCTCTTCCTATAGATGCTGCCTGGCCTGCTGCGTTCACCAGCAATTTTTATGTGTGTTGCTTGAATCTCCAGCATCTGCAGATTTCCTTGTGTTTGGGTTTTCGGTAAGCTATATTTAGCTGACAATTGCTCAAATGAAATGAGACTTCCTCAAACAAACAAATCCTGGAAGCATTTAATACCCAATCTATCCCATTCTTTAAAAACTGGATCGATCATAGAGGGTTTAAAAAAATAATTAGCAAAAATGGGACTTGAAGGAGAAAATCCCATTAAAACAAAATATTTTCTAAATTGTACCCAGATCTTTAATCTATGTTTGACTACCAAATTATCAGTTAATTTACTTAAGGATAAAGGAAGTGAGGATCCAAGAAGAGAAATGATAAAAAATTTATTAACAGAGTTAGCTTCTAAAGAAACCTATATCAGACAGTCGTCATGGTTAATATAATATGACCAAAATGTAAGACTTCATATATTGACTGCCCAATAATAAAACCTAAAATTTGGTAAAGCTAAACCTCCATTCTTTTTAGCTTTTTGAAGATGAACTGTATTTAGTCGAGAATGTTTATTTTTCCATATATAAAGAGATATAATAGAATCAAGAGAGTCAAAAAAGGATTTAGGAATAAAAATGGGTAAGGCCTGAATAAGGTATATAAATTTAGGTTAAATATTCATTTTAATAGAGTTAATTTGGCAAGTGTGATTCTAATGCAACATATTTGGTATTATTTTATCTTTTTTATTTATAATATATATCTTCTTGTACTCTGTATTCTTTTATGTAGAAACTAATAAAAATATTGAAAGAGAATTGTACAGCACAGAAAGGGACCGTTTGGTCCATCATGTTCATGCTAATCTTTTTGTCTATTTACACCAATCTTATTTGTCGACATCAGGATCAAACCCTTTCCAACTCAAGCGTCTGTCTAAATGCCTCAAACATTGTAATTCTATCCAACTCCACCATCTCCTCTGGCAGTGCAAAGTTACAAAGCAATTTTGTCCAAACATATTCATCCACTTACTTGAAAAATATATCTTAAATTCCATCAGCTATGATTGTAAGGTTCTTACTCTCCCTAGATGAATGTAAATCAGGAAGATATGAAAGATACCGATGTCAGCTGAATCAAGAAAGAAAACATTATTAATTTGATATTCCTTCTGTTAGAGTAATGATTCTTGGAGCTATTTCACTGAAATGTCAGCTAAAAATTCCCTTACCACAAAAGATGTTCTCCATAATGCTAGTAAGAATGTAATAAATGAATGGGTCTGTCTCCTGGTCCCTCAGATTCTGTTCAACCTTATCCATTTTCTCTTGCTTTTGATTTCACCTAGCTAAGTCAGGGAGGAACATGAACAATTAATATTTTATATGAATGACAAGATATTAGCTAACAATAAACAGGTAGACAAATTGGTATAGAAAGCTTGAATAGTATAATTTAAAATATTTGTAATTAACATATACTGAGGTGGAGTTCCAGCAAGATCTGGCATAAAAAAATGGAGCCACAGGAATACAACCGTTATAATATAATGAAGGTTAAAAATTATCCCATCACTGTTGGGTCCCTCTTTGCATAAATTCCAGCACATTGATCAACTTCGGCTGTGTTGAATTTAATAACACTGTTGGCAGAAAGGAGACTACATGGCGTATTTACATAGATTGCTGCTTTACAAATCCAATGTTGCCAATGGACAAGCATGACTGGGAACTCACATTAATCTACCTCCTTTACATGTCAGCAGTATCATGCATGGAGATGCAATATAGATTCATTGTGATCACTACACTTGACATTCAAAATAGTCTGGACTTGGCGTGGGGCAACCAAAGCCAGCCTCGTGTTAAATACAAATTACGTTAAAAGGTAAGATGCCAAAATCAGACAACTTTACAACAGCCCTTTGTAAATTGTACATACTGTAAAACATTACTAGTTAGTGGAAAATATTGTTCATAGCATCAGGTCCATGAAAGGTTTAAATTAAAGCTTTGCAAATGGACATATTCATTCAAGGACAAAAGAGAATCATGTGGGGTCTGAAACTCAAAAGCCCAGAGGTTATATTCCCTTCAATTTACTCATTAGAGTTATAGAATCATACAGCATGGAAACAATCCCTTTGGGCCATCAAGTCTACACCAACCATCAAACTTCCTTTCACGCTCTTCCCAATTTATTTGCCCTATCAACCTCCCTCAGACTCTGAATGTACTCAATTACCCATTAGAAGAAATTAACCTCCTAAGCTTGTTTCGTTTGTTGGAGGATATTCGTATGTTCCCAGGGAAATGTGCAAATTCTGTACAGCTAGTTCAAAACTTTATGATTTTATCTGGATCCATGAAGCTGAGAGGCAAAAACTCCTCCTGGTAGCTGTGTAACTAATGAAATATGGGCTTCACAAACAAACTCCCTCATGGTGTGCTGCCATTGTGAATTACTATAGTAGATCAGATAAAGGTACTTCCAAAGTGTTGCTTAACAGTCTTTAGACTACCTTAAGAAAGTGTTTGATAGTCAATAAAACAGGAAAACTTTCAATCCCGACAGATATTGTTTGGCCTGTTAAGTGTTTTTGTTTTGATTTTCAGCATCTGATGTTTCTTGATCGAATGTGTATTGAAATGTTTCTTGTTAAGGGAATGAATAGAAAAGAAAATGTACAATTGCATCAACATTTTGACTTTTTCCATTCTAAATAGGTGGTTAAAAACTGTAGGACTGATCTTCGGAAGTGTTATGGTTTCATACACAGTGGAATTTGCACTTGTTGGAGAAAGTTGTTTGGTGGCCATTGCAATAATATAAACAAGCTCAAGTTTTACCCAAGCTGTTGCTGTTTTCCCAAATTGAGCCATATAGTACATCTTGTAGCAATGGGATCATCATGTGCAATGCCATTAACTATCAATGTATGATTTCAAAATTGGAAACATGATTACTTTTCCAAAATTATTTCATTGCGAGAGATCTTTGATCTCTCCTAAGATTATGAGAGCCCTTATGTAAATGGAAGTTTATTTCAGTTAAGTGTAAAGAACAGGTGAGCAAGTTCAAAGCACAAGTCAAGGGTTGCCAGTTCTGATATATATGGGCCTTATATTTAGGTAACTTGTTGCAAATATTCTCATAACCTATCCATACCTTCAAAGAATCTCCAGTCTTTATTACTGATCATATGTTTTCAATAGAATGTAGATTACAAATATCATTATGACTGAAAGAAATACACTTGCAATT
The DNA here is from genome assembly GCF_030028105.1 of Mobula birostris. Taxonomy (NCBI): domain Eukaryota; kingdom Metazoa; phylum Chordata; class Chondrichthyes; order Myliobatiformes; family Myliobatidae; genus Mobula; species Mobula birostris. The sequence goes on along the minus strand of NC_092375.1, from coordinate 63,183,258 downwards.
TCACAGTGCTTCATATAAGAGCACAGTATTGGAACTGCCTTGCATCAAGCATGATTACTTGCTGACAACAACAGGGACAAACTTCAATTTAACTGTTATACACAAGCTACTCCCACTTCTCCCCAAAGAAGTAACAATATCTTCTTATGGAAGAGCACAGTAGCATTGTAAAAAGTAAAGTGCTTTACAGTCCCAGGTATAAAATCCACTGGGATTCAATTCTCACCACTCTATATAGGAACTTCAATGTTCTCCCTGTGACTATGTGGGTTTCCTCCACATGCCCGAGTTTCCTCCTACATTCCGAAATGATAGGTGTACAGATTAGAGTTAGTGAGTTGTGGGCATACTGTGTTGGTGCCAGAAGCATGGCAGCACTTGCAGCTGTCCAGCGCATCCCAGACTACGTTGGTCATTGAATCTGTATGCTTCCGTGTTTCAATATACATGTGACAAATAAAACTAACCTAGTCTTTATCCATGGTGCAACGGTACAATTTTCCCGCAAGACTCTCACTGCCAAACTGCATCTCCGTACAAGGAATAGACGCCAACAGATGGAAGCTCAGAATTTTCAACTCCTGGCCTTTTTTACAGGAAATCACATTGGACAAGCTAGCCTACGGAGCATTGAGTGAATAAGACCTCGTGAAGCTACTGATCTCCATATTATAGTTTCGTACCATCTGCATTTTATGTTTTAACCCCTTCTCACTCATTTCAAGAGCTACACACCCAACCATATATAAAAAAAGCATGCAGAGTGAGGTTCTTGTAACATGAACTTTATTGGAAGGTGTTTCTTAAAGATAACATTGCAATATGAGTCGCTTTGATGTTATTGTAAGCCTGGAAAAATTCCATATCTAGTGTGGGCATGCCTATGTTGCAAATCTATCTAGGATTGCTTTGACATATAACTCAAATGAATGACACAAAATTGAATAATGCAAAAGAAAGAAATATAACAAAGATGCAGAGAAATGTAATTTAAATTGAGGCAAGCGTACACATTGTCGTTGCCTATGAAATATCTAAATTCACTTTCACCCTACCTACTGCTGAATCCGATCCCTATGGCTCACTGTTCTTTCTAAGTATGACAGTACATATAGGATTTATTCTAAAATCAGAACATTACACAGAATTATAATCACTAAATAATAAGGCAATTCAGTATTTCTAAAACACATACTCATGTTTCACTATAGCAAGGTTTCCCAACCCGAGGTGCACAGACACCTCGGTTAATGGTAGGGGCCCATGGCATGAAAAAGATTGAGAACTCCTGCCATAGAAGATTGTTCGAACAGCAAAGTGTCTATCATTTGCACTTTATTTATGTATCTATTTTGCCGCATTAAATCAGTAATATATTTCTATTGCCGTGATCAGTCTACTAGTTGGAGCACAAATTTCTGAGGACCAGTCATAGCTCACTGATGCAAGTAATAAAATCATAAGAAAGCAGAAATAGCACAGGGAGAATTAGTGGAATTATAGACTGCAGAACAAGCATTAAACATATTTTAAACCTTGACTGACCAGATTTGAAATATTCTGAACAGTTCAATCCTAATCTGATATTATCTCTTCTGATGATAAGAAAGGGATTTGTGAACTCTATAAAAGGTGCAAAAAAAAAAGAAATGAAGTGGAATGATACCAGAGCAAATAATAATTTGTATCATAAAAGGCTAAGCAGGATGAGGCTGTCAGTGAAGAGGCAGCAAAGGAACAATTCTTTAACGAGTTGAAAGGGTTTAATGAGCATTGTAAGGAAGATAAAGGACCTCAAATTTATGAAAGTCACGTGCAAATATAGTAGAGGTTTCCTGAAGCACTTTATGCAGAAAACTGGAACTTGCTACTTCAGGGAGTTGAAGGAACTTGTATAATAGATCCATTTAAGTGGATGAGTAAGTCAGATGAGCACTTATGAGAGGAAGGAAAGAACCTTGCTCTGATGAGCTAAGCAATAATGGAAGAGGAGATTCAGGTGATTCATAAACACCATTATAGATGTGTTGGACCAGAGGCCATTTTCTATGTATAAGCAGTGCATAATTGTATGTAATTCAAAGCACACTTATATATCAAATTCATCAAATTAATTGGGTAAAGCTTTGTTTTAAAACAATTAAACACCTGCCAACCCAAGTAAAGTCAAAATTAAATAAACTCCATTCAGTTCTATATGTTTCTAATGATTAAAAATAGCATAAGAATTATTTTAATGACCATATTAATTTCCAGAAAAATATATTAACAATTATTTAATTTGAAATCATACAGTGTAACTAGTTTGTACTTAGCTATATACAAGGTTCACCAGTAAAATAAATAACCAATTAATCAGTTTATGGTAACACTAGGAATTCTGCAGATGCTGGAAATTCAAGCAACACACATCAAAGTTGCTGGTGAACGCAACAGGCCAGGCAGCATCTCTAGGAAGAGGTACAGTCGACGTTTCAGGCCGAGACCCTTCATCAGGACTAATTGAAGGAAGAGTTAGTAAGAGATTTGAAAGTGAGAGGGGGAGGGGGAGATCCAAAATGATAGGAGAACACAGGAGGGGGAGGGATAGAGTCAAAAGCTGGACAGGTGTTTGGCAAAGGGGATATGAGAGGATCATGGGACAGGAGGTCATGATGGCATGAACATCGACTTCTCTAACTTCCGCTAATGCCCCACCTCCCCCTCGTATCCCATCTGTTATGTATTTTTATACACACATTCTTTCTCTCACTCTCCTTTTTCTCCCTCTGTCCCTCCGACTATACCCCTTGCCCATCCTCTGGGTTCCCCACCCACCTTGTCTTTCTCCCCGGACCTCCTGTCCCATGATCCTCTCATATCCCCTTTGCCAATCACCTGTCCAGCTCTTGGCTCTATCCCTCCCCCTCCTGTCTTCTCCTATCATTTTGGATCTCCCCCTCCCCCTCCCACTTTCAATCTCTTACTAACTCTTCCTTCAATTAGTCCTGACGAAGGGTCTCGGCCTGAAACGTCGACTGTACCTCTTCCTAGAGAATCAGTTTATGGTAACGATTGGGATGGAAGTTAAAGTCTTTGTGGACCACGCACTCCCGGAATGGACAAAATACTGCTATTTTTATACACGATCGGAGACAGATTGCTGTGTCCTAATAGGCTAACCAGACACAGATGAGCTTATCATTCAGCCCTGGTGGAACAAAAATATGTCCCAGTTTGGTAACCTCATCTCTGAAGTCTATGGGTGCTAGTATCTTACTTGGAGGCTCATATCTATGAGCTCACTCCATTATCTTCATTTGTATAAACACAAAGGGGATGAGACCAAGGGTAGATCAATTGTGATCACCCTGAATGGCATAGCAGGCTTGAGAGGCTAAGTGGCCCGCTTCAGCTTTTATTTATGTTTCAGTCTGTCAACTCCCTGTAGAGATGAGAGGAGAGTATCCCCAGTAAATCACATTACACGTATGTGTCATTTCCACTTATGGTCACAATGTGGAGTCCATGTACTTTTCCCTCGTGATGATGTCATCTTTATCGATGTTATGCAAAAGAATCATTTTCACTGTTTCTCAGTACATGTAACAATAATAACTACTTTACTCTTTCCTTGTTCTCTTCCTGTGGAATTATAACATCAAAATCTTTAATTACTGGTTAAAATCCCCTATCCCCTCATGACAAACTAGATACAGCAAATATGCACTGCTACCTTCTCCTTGAGTGCATGGGTTAAAAGCCCATGCTAATCCTTCTAGTGCTCTGTTACTCTAAAGTCCAAATTCCCACTTTATTAGTAAAATGTCAATAAATTATTTGACTGTGGTGATCTTCATACATCAGATCCTGTTCTCAACATTCTCGGACTTAAGAACGTATAAAAAAAACAGGAGCAATAGATCACATAGTTCCATGCCAGCTCCGTTATTCACCAGGATCACTGGCCATAATTTCGTTGACCTACAAAGATAAGTAAATGGAAATCAGTATTAATTATCCCTTTCTTAACTCAAGACCACTGAGACCATGCTCAGCGCTACTGGATACTAAATTTGTGACTAAATAACACAGATCACCTATACACAGCACCTGTTGTGTTGTGTGCTGGGGCAGCAGGCTGAGAGAAGCAGACACCAACAGAATCAACAAACTCATTTGTAAGGCCAGTGATGTTGTAGGGATGGAACTGGACTCTCTGACGGTGGTGTCTGAAAAGAGGATGCTGTCTAAGTTGCATGCCATCTTGGACAATGTCTCCCATCCACTACATGATGTACTGGTTGGGCACAGGAGTACATTCAGCCAGAGACTTATTCCACCGAGATGCAACACAAAGCGTCATAGGAAGTCATTCCTGCCTGTGGCCATCAAACTTTACAACTCCTCCCTTGGAGGGTCAGATACCCTGAGACAATAGGCTGGTCCTGGACTTATTTCCTGGCATAATTCACATATTACTACTTAATTATTTATGGTGCAACTGTAACAAAAACCAATTTCCCCCGGGATCAATAAAGTATGACTACGACTATGATATATTGCAATATGGCTGTCTTTTATCACTCTACCCACATCGTGCACTACAATTAATAGTTTGCCTATAAGCACATCAGCAATAGAAATGTTATTGCATCTTCCTGAAAAAAGTAAAATTCCTGCAGTTAGAGCATCAAACACAAGGAAAACTAAGTTCCATCACAGATTTCTGTAATAGCAAAAATCCCACTACTGCCTTATTAGTGTCTCTCCAACATATTTAGACAATTTTTTAATGGCATCAGAGGCAGCAATTTGGCCCCTTCAGTACATTATGGCCCTCAGATCAATGCCATTCCTCAAGTTATATCACTGCGAAATAATTGCTTTCATGTGTTCAGCCACTCTGTCAACCCTCCTGCCCTCCACTCACACTGGGGCAATTTACAGTGGTTAATTAACCTGGCTGCCTGTCTTCAGCCTGTGGAGGAAACCAAAGAACCCAGAAGCAGCACATATGTTCACTGGGAGGACACGTAAGCATACAATGCCCTCAAGGTTCACAACGAAATTGGACTGCCTGAGCCCTGTGGCAGCAGCCTAATACTGCACCATGCTGCCACTCATCCAATTTAACTAGAGCCATGGGAATTTAAACAGTACTAATGGACTCAGCAGTGTCCCCACCTCTACTTGCAAGTGAGCAGAAAGCAGAAAGCTATGGCACGACTTGAGCTACCTGCTTAAGTTTAACAGTATCCTCTGACCCCAATTGCTCTGTGTGATGGAATTGATTGCTCCGTAATCAGTTGGCGGAATTAAAGCAGTTTTTTCAGGGAAACTGGCACCACCTTTGGAATACTGGATGACATAATCTCCAGGGAATAGACTAATTGATGCTTTGTTGTCATTGGCTACAACAATACCTAAAACAACTCTACTGGGAAGCAGTGGGCTTCAAATGAACATTAACTTCTCCAGAAACTAAAGGACAAAGGGAAAATCACTATCTTTATTGTCACCTGTAAAGATTTTTTGAAATGATTGGACTACCATCAAACATTTTAAAATAACATTCATACTATTATCTGTCTAATAGTTCTTTCTACAATGTATTGCTCTGGAACAACAACCATAATCTCACAACAGGTCAAAGAGTTTTGGCAAAATGTATTAGTAATGAATTTCGAGTCTTGCTTATTTGGAGTCTGGGGATTTGAGGATCCCTAAACAGCAGTTAATCACAAGAGATAAACTGTAACATCTAGTGTGAGTATGACAGGAAGGAAAGCTGGAAATGCCTGCAGAGTATCTCCATTATCACAGCATGTGGACTCAAACCATCCAAGCATTATTTTTATTGATGAGTTGTGTCAATAGACTTCGCAGAATTTTTATATCACTGTCACATCAGCTTTTAAGACTTCATTAGCAAATCTAGCCAAGAAAAGGTACCAGGATAATCAGCCCAGCACATTGGCAGCACCATTTAACTGGCAGAATTGTGCTGACACCAAGCAAGTACATTGTCCTCCGACAACGTTACACTCAAATCATCCAGAAAACCACAAGCCCAGTTCAGGTATATCATGATCAATAATGGTCTGCTGTGAACTTCTGCCATGAAACATTATCAAAGGAATGAGAGGAGGCAAGTATTAAGATGCATTGCGTAAATTCACTTATTATTACTCTGCTGTCAAAATTGTTATTCCAAGTATTATATCATTCATTCTTAGATGCATTACAAAGTTTCTGGTTTCCAAAGAAATTTTAATTAAAAAAAAGCAAAGTAAAGTTTCTAAGAGAAGAGCAGGGCACATTTCAAGAAACAAAACACTGTTGGTGGTGCAAAATCTGGAATAGAGAAGAATGGACACTCTCAGCAGGATGTCTGGCACTTAAAGAGTAATTGTTTCTGTGTGAACCCTGTGCTTCTGATGAAAGGTTCACACCCGTCATAGTGCTTTCTCATTCTTTTCCAAGTACTGCCTTAACTTCCCTTGTTACTGCCACAGTACATACTCCAATAGAAATTAAAAATTTCAGTTTATTCTGATTGAGCGCAGCAACAACCTGGCACTTAACGTCAGTAAGACGAAAGAGCCGATTGTGGACTTCAGAAAAGGAACACATAGCAATCCTCATAGAGGGATCAGAAGTGGAGAGAGTGAGCAGCTTCCAGTTCCTGGGTGTCAAGATCTCTGAGGATCTAAACCTGGTCCCAACATATCAATGCAGTTATAAAGAAGGCAAGACAGCGACTATACTTCATTAGGAGCTTGAAGAGTTTTGGTATGTCAACAAATACACTCAAAAACGTCTACAGATGTATTGTGGAGAGCATTCTGACAGGCTGCGTCACTGTCTGGTATAGGGAGGGGTGGGGGGGGGGGCGGCTACTGCACAGGACCGAAAGAAGCTGCAGAGAGTTGTAAATCTAGTCAGCTCCATCTTGGGTACTAGCCTACAAAGTACCCGGGACATCTTCAGGGAGCAGTGTCTCAGAAAGTTAGTGTCCATTATTAAGGACCTCCAACACTGCAGGGCATGCCCTTTTCTCACTGCTACCATCAGGTAGGAGGTGCAGAAGCCTGAAGGCACACACTCAACAATTCAGGAACTGCTTCTTCCCCTCTGCCATCCGATTCCTAAATGGACATTGAATTCTTGGACACTTCCTCACTTTTTTAATATCTATCCTTTCTGGTTGTGCATGATTTTTAATCAATTCAATATACGTATACTATAATTTGTTTGTTTATTTATTTATTGTTATTATTATTATATTTTGTTTTTTTCTCCTATATTATGTATTGCATTCAACTGCTGCTGCTAACACATTTCACATCACATGTCAGTGATAATAAACCTGATTCTGATTATGATTCTGAATTGGTATGCCAAAATACTCCTAACGAAAATGCACACTGTGAAACATACGTAAAGCCCTGGTTTCATATTTTCTTACTGTTATGCTGTATGTATTTCATTTTGGCAGCTTTGTAAGAGCAGTCTGTTCTGTTTTCATGCTTGTCTGGGTTACTGTTGAAGATAAGAGATGAGGAGAAATATGTGCCATCCAATTAGGATGGTCGAATTAAGGGGAGTTTTCTCTGGTGAGAGACACTGAGGCTGGGCTTGGGGCTTTTGTTTGAGAGGAGATAGAAAGGAAAGCGCTGGGGAGAACCGGTCGTAGCATATGATCCGGTGGGAGACCCGTTTGTTCGCGATGGATTGCGAGCAACGTTCGGTAGTTGGTGTGTGCTTTCACGTTGACCGTGGGCCCAGCATGTGAGTAACAGAGAAGTTTCAGATGAGCTCCGATTTGACTGTTTAATTAGAATGGGTCCTTTTCTCTTTGTTATTCTTTACTAATCCTTTAGTTAAGATTCATAAATATAATTCCTTTAATCGTATGCAGTGTGCCGTCTGTTATTTCATGGAATTAATTTGTAACAGGACAGCATCACACAAGCCGGGGTTTGAGGTGGGATCCAGTGTGCCTCAATCTTATGAGTTGGCGGGGCTGGACGCTGTCTTCCCTAGACTTACCCAGTCAAGGAAACCAGAATGTTTCATATATCTCCAGACCGTCTTTCCAATTAAAATATTCATAACAAAGTTAATCTTCACTGAATTGGATAGGAAAAAGAACAGTAAGGTAGTTCACTGAAACAATAGAATGAGTTATTGCACATATTGTTTAGTCATTTTCTTCAAAGATTTTCCAAAGTACTTCCAAAGATTTTTAATCAGCAGAGATTAAAATGGTAATCTATCCATTACCACTTCATGGAATGAATTTTCTATTCAGAACATATAAGAAAAACTGTCCATTATAATTAAGTACAATAGGGTTCTATACGCAGCTAGTGACAGGACATGCCATATCACTCAAAAGCAAAGTTTCATGGAATGATAGTGTTACAACCAACTTTCTGACCTAACTAGCTGTATGAAAATTATCCAGAACTTGCAGATAGGGAACTTCTCCCAGAAGTCTGTGAATGAGTAAATAATATCATCAGGAACAGATCTGGCTGGCTATGATTCAAACATATTGGAATGATCCATATTTGTAAGAGATCATGGGTTTTACATCTACTTGTTACATTTGCAATTGCCAATATTTAGCAATGAAAAAAAAGTTCAACAATTATCAATGCAACTAGCCAAATTCTGAAAGAGGATTTACATTATGGTTTAGCACTCTTACAATTTCCAAATAACCAGCTTATGTAAAACAATTGTAATTAAGCCCCCTGTGGAATTTGGCAGACCATTGCTTTGGAACAGGGGATTAAACAAGGTACTGGATATGCCTGCCAACATGAAGTTTCGTGGAAAGCTTACCTGAATATCACTATCCCAAAATCACATTTATACCCAAAAAATCCACTGAAGTCTGTGGAATGAAATATGCACAACTAATAGCCAATGTCCACACATATTATACCAGCACAACGAGGCTAGCTTTATCTTGATAGTCTTTGAAGAAATGGAAGAAACAAGATTTCCATTGAAAAGCATAGAAGAGATCAAAATTTGGGGATTGAACACTGCAGGAGAGCAGAGGGCTGTTCATACTGAATGAATGAAATTCAAGTCCAGAGTTGAATGTAGATGAAGCCATCCATTAGGTCTAAGTAGTGGAAATGGCATTGAATCAAAGAACACGGTTGGAATAAGGACAGAGCCTTTGGGAACTGTTAATGGAGACTAAGTCAGAAGGTAATAATTCAACTGGAGCACAGACTGAATGGTTTAAGACAAAATTAGCTGGTGAAAAATGTAAAGAGCTAAAGCTGTGGCCGGGTGTTCCAAAGGGATCTGCTGGCATTCCGCCATTCCCACGCTACTAAGTACTGGGCTTATGCAGAGCTGGTGTACATCCAGGGCTTACCGAGTGACAGATAGTCCCAATTTGCTGAGATTCCCCAACATATTGCTAGGGAATCCATCTATCCAATTCAATGCCAGAGAGCTGACATAGCTTTGCAGACTCCAGTTCAGTGGGCTTTCTTGGCCTGCAGAATGGGGAAGGTGAGTTTTCGTCAATTAATTTACCTTTGTTAAATAATATAAAGCATGCTTAAGTTGTTTTTAAATAGTTGTATAATTATTTACATTATTTGTAATATTTTTCAATTGTTCTGGCTTTGGCACTCATCTTACCTTGGTCAAAGGCTATGGAGATGCTCTGGAGATAGGCTCTCAGAAGCAGTGCCTGTGTGCCTAAATTCAGTCCAGAGGTCAATGTCAACATTCTGCATTCAGGCAAGATAAGTGTAGTCATGCAGGAGTTAGAGATAGCAGCTTTGAGTGATTGGCTGATTCCATCAAGGTGTGGCCCAAAACACTTGTTCAAGTGGGTTGAAGGGGTATCATAAATATGGCACTTTTATGGAACAGGAAAAACCACATTCTCTAAGCAAGTGAGTGATTGTAAGTGCCAAGTCTGCATAGTCTGCTGAGGGGTAATCTTTGGTATTCAAGACCAGTGACCCAGAACCATACAAGTCCAGGTACAACTTATAGATGGCTGTTTTATGAACGATAAAACAATTCCACTTGAAGTTAGAGATGGAATCAAATGTACGTCAGCTCTGGCAGGGATTGCAGGCCATTACTCTCTACAAGGTGAAACTGAAAATCGTAAATGGCTGTGGTGCTCTGCACCCAGATGAACTAGACACCATTTATACATGCTTTAAAAGAGAGAATAAAACTAGAGCTGTGCAAATCCTTGCAGCATCTGGTGACCCTGTACCTCTCTCTGCATCTGGATCCTTGACTTTATCATTGAGATGCAAAGTTAGAGCAGATCAGAAATAATATCTCCTCCCAGCTGAAAATCAATACTGGCATACCTCAAGGATGCATGCTTAGCCAACTGCTCTACTCTTTCCTCACACATGACTAAGTAGCTAGGCACAGCTCAAACACCATCTACAAACGTGCTTATGACCCAGCTATTGTTGGCAGACTTTCAGATGGTGATGAGGATGCACACAGGAGTGAGATAGATCAGCTGGAGGAGTGGTGTTGAAAGAAAAATCTTGCACTCAACATTAGTAAGCCCAAGGAATTGACTGTGGTCTTCAGGACGGGGATGTCAGGGGAACACACACCAGACCTCATCGAGGAATTAGCAGTGGAAAGGGTGAGCAATTTCAAGTTCCTGTGTGTCAACGCCCTGGGCCCAACATATTGATGCAATTATGAAGAAGCACGACTGCGCATATACTTCATTAAGAGTTTAAGGGGACTTGATATGTCAGCAAAGACTCTTGCTAATTTCTACGATATACCGTGGAGAGCATTAACTGGTTGCATCACCACCTGGTATGGAGGAGCCACTGCACAGGATCGAAAAGAGCTGCAGAAAATTGCAAACTTCGCCAGCTCCATCATGGGTACTAGCATTCCCAGCATCAAGGACATCTTCAAAAGTCGATACCTCAAAGATGTGTCATCTATCTCTTAGGACCCCCATCATCCATGCCCTCTTCTCATTGCTACCATCAAGAAAGAGGAGGACACATACTCAATATTTGAGGAACAGATTCTTCTCTTCCCCAGCTCCATCAGATTTCTGAAGGGCCCACGAATTCACATGCACTTCTTCACTATTTTTTTCTTGTTTTGCTCTCTCTTTGCACTACTTATTTTTTATATATCTTATTATAATTTATAGCTATTTTTATTGCAATGTATTACTGCCACCCAGCAACATATTTCATGTCATATGCCAGTGATATTAAACCTGATTTGTTAATGTACACTTATAGTAAGCTAACACCCCACAGTCGGTAACGTTATCTATAATACAATAAACCTGATTTAGATTCTGTAAGCAAGTGAATGTAAATGAGTTTCTAAATAGGTTTGAGAATGGATGTATTTCATAATAAATCTCTGGAAGCTCTAATATTGCTTTGTGAAGCCAAAATAATAGCAAACACACACTCAGTGGCTACCTGATTAGGTACACCTGTACACCTGCTCATTAAGGCAAGACAAGTCAAGTTTATTTGTATAGCACTTTTCAAACACAAGGCAGTTCAAAGTGATTTAAATAAAACAAGCTATAAAAATCAAACATCAAATTTCAGACTATGTAAACAGAACAAAATCACACTTAAAAATAAAGGAATAAAGTTACAGTGCAGGAGATTCTGATTGAAAGCTACAGCGAAAAGAAGTTTTAACCCTCGATTTAAAAGAGCTTAAAGTTGGGGCAGACTTCAGATCCTCTGGAAGGTTATTCCAGATATGTGGAGCATAGTAACTAAAAGCTGCTTCATCATGTTTAGTTTTGACTCTGGAGACGGTTAATGGACCCACCCCAGACAAACTAGAGTTTGGGAAGGTTCATAATGCAGCAAGAGATCGGAGGTGTATTTTGGCCCGAGACCGTTCAGTGCTTTATTAACCAGTAGTAATAGTTTAAGGTCAATCCTCTGATGGACAGGAAGCCAGTGTAGTGATCTGAGAACTGGAGTGATAAGTTGTACTTTCTTGGTCTTAGTGAGGACTCTAGCAGCAGTGTTCTGAATGAACTGTAGCTGTCTGTGGGATTTTTTTTTGCAAGAGACCTGTGAAAACTCCATTACAGTAGTCAAGCCTACTAAAAATAAATGCATGGGCAAGTTTTTCTAGATCTTGCTGAGACATACACCCTTTAACTCTTGCACTATTTTTAAGATGGTAGTAGGGTGACTTTGTAATTGTCTTAATTTGGCAGTTAAAATTTAAGTCGGAGTCCATCACAACTCCAAGGTTTCAGGCTTGGTTTATGGTCTGTAACGACAGGGATTCTAAGTGAACACTAACTTTTAATCATTTTTGGCACCAAAAACAATTATTTCAATTTTCTTTTTGTTTAACTGGAGGAAATTTTGGCACATCCAATCAGTGATTTGTTCAGTATTGTTTTTTGAGTGATTGTATGGGACCATAGTCATTTGATGACATTGTTATATAAATCTGAGCAGCACACATAAAAGTTGCTGGTGAACGCAGCAGGCCAGGCAGCATCTCTAGGAAGAGGTGCAGTCGATGTTTCAGGCCGAGACCCTTCGTAAGGATCTGAGTGTCAGCCACATAACTATGGTAAGACACATTGTTGCTTTTCATGATTTGAGCTAGAGGGAGCATGTATATGTTAAAACAGAAGAGGACCAAGTATGGATCATTGAGGCACTCCGCATATCCTATTTGTTCGATCAGATACCCAGCTACCAATCAGTACAAAATAGACCCTGCCCTGTAAATACGATTTAAATCACTTGAGGACTGCAGCGGAAAGTCCCACTCAGTTTTCCAGTCTGTCCAGTAATGATCAATTGTGTCAAAAGCAGCTCTGAGATCCAGTAGAACAAACAGTGAAATTTTATCATCATCGTGGTTTAAGTGGATGTCATTTAAAACCTTGACCAGAGCAGCCTCAACGCTATGACGTTGTCAAGATCCAGACTGGAACATACCCATACAGTTGCTTAGTGCCAAAAAGCTGTTAAGTTGCTGATAAAGAATCTTTTCAATGATTCTACTTAAATATGCAAAGTCTGATATAGGTATGTAGTTATTAATCACTACAAATATCTAATCAGCCAATCATGTGGCAGTAACTCAATACATAAAAAAGTACACAGATATGGTCAAAAGGTTCAGACCAAGCATCAGAATGGCAAAGAAATGTGATCTAAGTATCTTTGACTGTGGAATGATGGTTGGTACCATTTGGAGTGGTTTGAGCACCTCAGAAATTGCTGATCTCTGAGGATTTTCACACACAAGAGCCTCTAGGGTTTACAGAAAATGGTGTGAAAAGCAAAAAACATCCAGTGAGTGGTGGTTCTATGGGTGAAAATGCCTTATTAATGAGAGAGGTCAGAGGAGAATGGCCGGACAATTTCAAGCTGACAGGAAGGCAAACAACCATGCACGGTGTGCAGAACACAGTCTCTGAATGCACAAGACTTGAACCTTGAAGTGGATGTGTTACAAGACCACGGATATACACTTAGTGGCCACTCAATTAGGTACAGGTGGTTCTTAATAAAACAGCCACTGAGTGTAACTTCAATTTTCATTTCACTAATTTCAGAACTGAACAGGACAAAACTTACATAAAATTAGAAAAGATATTTAGTTACGTCACTCTTACAGTCACGTGAATCATTGTGGAAAATGCAATCCAAAAAACCTACTGCCATTTAGACCACCAAGACTGTCAGAATCTTTTTCCCCAGAGTAGAAAAGTTAAATATCAGAGGACATGTATTTAAGGTGAGAGGAGGGAGTTTAAAGGAAAAGCATTTTTCAGACAGAGAGTGGCAGCTGCCTGTAAGAGGCTGCCAGCTGCAGTGGTGGAAGCAGATACAATAGAGGTATTTAACAGGTTGTTGAAAAGAAGCAGATGAATATGCAGGAAATGGAGGGATATGGATTTAATACAGGGATAAGAGATTGAGTTTAATTCAGCATTGTGTTCAGCACAGACACTGAGGGCTAAAGGTCTTGTTTTAGTGCAGACCTGTTCTTTGCTCTCTGGTCTATAAGCAGGCCAACGTGTGCACTGAGAAACAAAAGAATTCAAAGTGAAAGCATGAAAATAAAACTGATGTTTTAGATAAACTCCATTTCTACAAAAGAGGCAAACCAATGTAATTTTCCTGGATCAATTTTTAAATCTTGAAATATTTATATTTGATTGTTTGAATAGTGAAGTGAAATCTCAGGCTGTAGAGTGGGTTTCAAACTTAGCAGTGGGGAGAAAGGTTTAGTTGAAATATAACTAATCTAACCTCCTTAAAAAGGAGATTAAACTAGTTAAAGACAACTAATAGAGCAATGTTACAATAAACCCAAATCTGAGAATGGAAAGAGGACTCAAGCATTAGAATATCTCTCCAATCAGTGTTAAACACAGAGCTCCAGTGCTGTCTTAGTGGTTTGTACGAACATTCACCTGCTGATCACATGGATTTTCCATGGGTTCTTTTGTTTCCTCCCACATTCCAAAGAGATGTGTGTTCCCAGGTCAACTGGCTACAGTAAATTTCCTCTGGTGTGTAGGTGTGTGTTACAATCTGTGTGAAACTGAGGGGAATAAGTGGGAAAAAGATCTTTGTACGTATTACTAGATCCCCGATGGTTGGCACGGACTCAGGCGACCAAAAGGTTGAATGATTCTATGGCTAATCATGTAAAAATCTGATCAGGAGCTAAATATTCCATGATACAAATAGACAAAATGGTAAAGAAGGTGTGTTACTTTGATCATAAAGTATGGGATATAGGCAGAACAGCTTGGAAAATCAAGAAGAAACAGTTAGGGTGTGGCAAAGCAGAACCAAGGGATTTAAAACACTATTGAGATTTATGTGGCACTCCCAAAATGCACAGTAATGCAGGACAAGACATTAACTTGCAAATTAAAGGTGTACATATTAGGAGTAATAAAGGAGTCATGTGATATTGAAAATGAAGAAGATAGATTCATGAATTCTATAAGAGATGCTTTTCTGGATTAATATACCAAAGATGTGATGAAAAACTACTTTACACATGGTATTTCGGTGAATATCTCAGTATGATTGATGTTACATAGAGACCGAAAGTGACTTATTTATCTTAATTCTAAACAAAGGAAACTATAAAGGTTTGAGGTGTAAATTGATTAAGGTTAGCTAGAAAATTACATTAAAATATTCATAAATAATAGCTAACTAATAATAGTTCTTCTGAGGCACAAAACAACCTTGAAAAAGCGGTCCAGTTGTAGGCAAGAAGAAAGATTATTGGATCAAAGGGAAAAGATTTATTATATTTCTAAAGAAGTGGGGAAAAGTTCTATATTTCCACCGAAGACTGAGACATGGATAAGGAGATTGAAAATAAATTACAAAAATAATGTAATGAGAAATATTAAGGTATTCTGTGAAAGCTTTTTTGATATGTGTAAAGGAAAAGGTGAGCAAAAAATAATGGGATCCCACACAGACTGAGATTAGAGAAGTTATGGGAAGAAAGAAATGCAGAGAAATTAAATATTTTGGAATAGTCTTCAAAAAAGGCAACAAATTAATCCTCCTAGAAATACCAAAGAGTAACAGGTCTGAAGGAGCTCAAAGAAGTTAGTGTTAGTCAATAATTCAATACTGGGAAAATTAATGAGACTGAAAGCCAATAAGTCCCTAGGAGCTGATTACCCACATCATCAGGTTTTAAAAGGGAATGTAATAGAGATGCAGATACATTGGCGGTCATCTTCCAAAATTCTCTATGTATTGCAGAATGGCTGCCATAAGTTAGTAGAAACCAAAGGCAACCATTCTATTTTGGAGTTGAGGGACAGAAAACAATAGGGAACTATCAACCCATTAACTCCAAATCAGTAATAAGGAAAATTGTAAGAATCTCTTACTAAGAAAATGGTAAAGGAAGGGCACTGAAAAATGGTAACAATAAAATTGTGTAGATTCAAATAGGGTGCATGAAAAGGAATCATGATTGACAAATCTATGAAGATTTTGATGTTTTATCCATAAGAATACAAGGGGCGGGGGGGAGAGAGAAAATTTGATCTATTTTAACTTTCAGGGACACTTCGATGGGGTTCCCAGACTATAAGTTAATAAACAAAATGGGACTGAGGTAGAATACTGGTGTCAGCTGAGGACTGTTTAACAGTTAAGAAAGAGAGATTGAACAAGTAATTTTCAGGTTCAGTCTGATCGGTAGGGTGCCTGCAGGGACTTGCGCTGGAATTCCAGCCACTGAAATATCCAAGCTTGCTGATGATAGAAAACTAGGATAACAGTGTGGGTTTGGAGGAGAATGTACAGAGGCATCAAGGGGATATAAATAGGCTAAAGGCAAGATGTGGCTAACAAGGGAAGTCAAAGCCAACATAAAAGCCAAAGGGAGGGCATATAGTGGAGCAAAGATTAGTGGGAGGTTAGAGGATTAGGAAGCTTTTAAATAACTAAAAAAAACATTAATAAGGTAAAGATGGAATATGAAAGTAAGCTAGCCAATAATATCAAACAGGATACCAAAAGTTTCTTCAGATACATAAAGTATAAAAGAGAGGTGAGAGTGGATACTGGACTGCTGGAAAACAATGCTTGAGAGGTAGTAATAGGGGTAAGAAAAGAGTGCACGAACTGAATAAGTATTTTGCATCAGTCTTCACTGTGGAAAAAACTAGCAGTATGGTGGAAGTTTGAGGTGTCAGTGGTCATGAAGTGTGAAGTTGCCATTAACTAGAGAGAAGGTCCTTGGGGAAACTAAAAGGTCTGAAGCTAGATAAGTTAACTGGACCAGATGTCATACACCCCAGAGTTCTGAAAGAGGTGGCTGAAGAGATTGTGGAGGGACTAGTAATGATCTTTCAAGAATCACTAGATTCTGGAATGGTTCCAGAAGACTGAAAATTTACAAATGTCATTCCACTTGTCAAGAAGGGAGAGAGGCAGAAGAAAGAAAATTATACGCCACTTAGTCTAACCTCAGGTTGTTGGGAAGATGCTGGAGTTGATTATTAAGGACGTGGTTTCAGTGTACTTGGAGGCACATGATCAAATAGGCTGCAGTGAGCATGGTTTTCTCAAGGGAAAATCTTGCCTTACAAATCTGTTAGGATTCTTTGAAGAAATAGCAAGCAGGATAGACAAAGAAGAATTGGTTGATGTTATCTACTGGGATTTTCAAGGTGCCACAGGTGAGCCTGCAAACAAGCTATAAGCTCAGGAAAGATTCTAGCATGAATAAAGCAGTGGCTGATTGGCAGGAGGCAAAGAGTGGGAATAAAAGGAACCTTTTCTGATTGGCTGCCGGTGACTGGTGGTGTTCCACTGGGGTCTGCGTTGGGACTGATTCTTTTTATGTTGTATGTCAATGATTTGAATGATGGAATTGATAGCTTTGTTGCAAAGTTTGCAGACGATATGAAGATAGATGGAGGGGCAGGTGGTTTTGAGGAACTAGAGAGGCTACAGAAGGACTTGGGTTAGGAGAAAGGGCCAATTGTTGCAGATGAAATACAGTGTCAGGAAG
Organism: Mobula birostris; assembly: GCF_030028105.1. Taxonomy (NCBI): domain Eukaryota; kingdom Metazoa; phylum Chordata; class Chondrichthyes; order Myliobatiformes; family Myliobatidae; genus Mobula; species Mobula birostris. The sequence continues at coordinate 63,165,708 of NC_092375.1, read as the reverse complement.
TATAAGGTCATACACTTTAATAGAAGAAATGAAAGGGTTGACTATTTTCTAAAAGGAGAGAAAATACAAGAATCTGAGGTGCAAAAGGACTTCGGAGTCCTCCTGCAGGATTCCCTAAACATTGATTTGCAGATTAAGTTGTGGTGAGGAAGGCAAATGTGAAGTTAGCATTCATTTCAAGAGGACTAGAATATAAAAGCAAGGACGCAATATTGAGAATTTATAAAGCACTAATGAGGCCTTATCTGGAGTATTGTGAGCAGTTTGGGCCTCTTATCTTAGAAGGGATGTGTTGGAATTGGAGAGGGTTCAAAGGAGGTTAATGAAAATAATTTTAGGATTAAAAGGCTTATCCTATGAAGACTGTCTGATGGCTCCGGGCCTGTATTCACTAGAATTCAAAAGAACAAGGGGTGTTCTAATTGAAACCTATCAAATGGTGAAAGGCCTTGACAGAGTGGATGTGGACAGGATGTTTCCTATGGTGGGAGAGTCTAACCCCAAAGGACTCAGCCTCAGAATAGAAGGACGTCCTTTTAGAACAGAGATAAGGAGGGATTTCTTTAGCCAGAGAGTGAAGAATCTGTGGAATATGTTGCCACAGGCAGCTGTGGAGGCCAAATCTTTATGAATATTTAAGGCAGAGGTTAATAGTTTTTTGATTGGTCAGGGATTGAAGAGATACAGGGAGAAGGAGAAGGCAGGAAATTAGGGCTGAGAGGAAAATTGCATCAACCATGATAAAATGGTGGAGCAGACTCGATGAGCCAATGGCCAGTGCTGCTCCTGTATCTTATGGTCTTATGTTCTCTCTTCAGCCTCCTCAGAATGTAGAGGTTTTGGTGAGCTTCCCTGATTGAGTAGAATGTGTACTGGTACTTTGATAAGATATGCAAGATGTACACTCCCAGGTGTTTGAAACTGCTCATGCTATGCCGCGGATGTAAAGAGGGGTGAGAGTGGTACGGCTTCTCCTGAAGTCGATAACTATTTCCTTTGTCTTGTTAACATTAAGGAAGAGGTGATTTGCCTATACTTTCACCTCCTCTCTATAAGCCCCACGACTGTGGTGTCACCAGCGAAACTGACAATGTTATTTCTCAGTTATTTGGCCGCGCAGTCATGTGTGAGCGAAGTGTAGCGCATTGGGCTCAGCGCACAGCCTTGGGGGATCACCTGTGATGAGGACGATGGAGATAGGGGATTGGGTGTGCATCCTGACTATCTGCCGGCTGTTGGTTAGAAAGTCCATCTCCCAGTTGTACGGTGGTGTACTTGGATCGAAGAGCAGGAGTTTGTTCACCTAGGTCTATGGGACCATAGTGTCGAATGCTGAACTGAAATCCAGAAACAGCATTCTGACATAACTGTCTTTGCTTTCTAGATGTGTCAGGGCCAGGATCATGAAAGAGGCAATGGGAAATGTCATAGAGCAGTCCTGTTGGAAAGCATGTTGGTTTGAGTGTTCAATGTCACAGGAATGGAGTTCTTGGTATGAGCCATTACTAGCCATTAAAAGCACTTCATGATGATTGGCATCATTGCCACTGGGCAATAGCCATTTAGCTCTGAAGGTGTAAAGTTCTTTGGTACAGGGATGATGGTGGCTGATTTGAAGCACGTGAGGACAGCAGTCAGGATATGTGTAGTGTTGAAGATGTTTGTGAGGACATCAGTGACCTTTTGTGCATGCTCCCTGAGCACCAGGCCTGGGATATTGTTTGGCCCAGCCATCTTCCGGGAGCTCTGCACATCCTTTCTTAAATAAGCAGTTCAAAGCTGCTCACAATACTACATCTGATTATAACGACATAATGCCCATTAAGCTCACTCCTGAAATATCATGCACAGTTCCAGCCTCGCTACCAGTGGAGTGGCACCTGGTTCACTTGGCTGATTTCTAGTATGGTTTATCCAATTGGGATTGAGCAATGTCAGAGATTAGGAAATTAAGGTGGTGAATTTGTGCAGGAAGCTGGCGTTCAAGAGAAAGATCAGTCCTGGTCTTACTGAACACTGAAGCAAGTGCAAGGGGACAAGTTGGCTACTCCTGTTTCCAATTCCTGTGTTCAGATTGGGAGAAGAAGTAGAAACAAGTAGTAATTGGTAATGAATCACATACACTATTGGTTTGGAAAATTATTTGAGAATGGCTTTAAACATATTGGATGCTAAAACAGCTGAAATACTGAACTTTTAGATAATTTGGATCCATTTTCTGCATGTACATAGAAGCAGACACAGACTATGAGCTGATTATCATTAACTGTCATAAGATGGCCTCAAATAAATAACATGCAGCCGATTTTCTGAGCAAGGCACTTAAAGCAATGTAAATGGTGTTGTTATGTTTCACCTCAGTGCTCCATGAGTGCTTTGCTGATTGCAAATTACAATTTGGAGATTAGATACAAGAATCATTTAAATTTCTAAAAAACACGATAAGGTCTTTAAGAATAATGAACCTCTCAAATCGGATCCTATTTAGCAATACATTGATCATTCGTGCATTGGAATCAATCCTATAAGAGTCCTTATTGCATTTAACTGAATCATTGTCTGATCTGTTAAAATGACCAGATGCTTCCAACTGAACAGCAGTAATGATCAAATAGCAGCTTAAACTGCAAAATGCAAGAACCAGGTTGTTATATTTTTAGCAACACACATACACAATGCTGGACGAACTCAGCAGGTCACGCAGTATCTATGGAAAACAATACAATCAATGTTTTCAGCCAAGACCCTTCATCAGGATTGGATCTGCATCTATGGGGAAGAGTATAGTCGATGTTTTGGGCTGAAACCCTTCATCAGGACCCTTCATCCTGGATCATGAGTCCTGCCGAAGGGTCTCGGCTCAAAACGTCGACTGTTTACTCTTTTCCATAGATGTTGCCTGTTCTGCTGAGTTCCTCCGGCATTGTGTGTTATGTGTGTTGCTTGGATTTCTAGCATCTGCAGATTTTCTCTTGTTTGTTATATTTTTATCTATTTAATTATAACAATTGCATTTCATTACTGTTTATTGTATTTGCCTTTTTTTCTAGTCTGTGCTATTTTCAGAGTTCCTGCAGCTTCAACACATCTTTATATTGACTTATGAAATTTCATTTCTTTTATATACGTAGTAAAAATGGAAAAAAAGCTAAAATCCATCCTTATTTAATATTTTCTTTCTAGGAGAAATGCAACCCACATAGACAAAATTATTTTTTGAAGACTGTTCAGCAGCAATTATGGCTCAGTACACTAATAGTATCTCTGCAGCAAAGCAGAGGATTGTGCACAATGAGAAATGTGCAGAAATAGTATGTTATGTCAATTTACTGTTTTCTGGAGAAGGCTGTGGGTAGTACACCCTGTGGAGCAGCAGCAAATCACTGACAACCACATCTGGATTTCTGCATATGACTCTGCCAGGGCTGTTGCTGTTCATCTCCAGCAGATGCCAAAAGTTTCTCTGTTTCATTGTGACAAAGACAGCAAACTCTGGCAGCTTCCTCCAATAGTTTTGAGACCAGTTTCTGAGCCACGTATTTCCTTCGCAATACTCTAACGCAGGTGGCCATGTTATGCAGAACAGGATGCTGATGCTGAACTGGTGTAGATCCAAATTTGGTTCAAGCCAATCCAGACTCATGTGAACGTCTTTATTTCATCAGTCAGAGATTAACATGGATTAGCAGTGCCAGGGGAGTGAAAACCAGTGGCAGTTCCTTTACCAAAACCTAATAGAATCAGGTAAAAAAAAGCAATAGCATAAAATAAAAGGGACTTTAAATACTTTGTGGGTACTTTGAAAGCAAAACTAGAGCAGACAATTGTAGAAGCAGATACTAGTCACTACACTTGTTTACTGCTCAAGTAGAGTATAAAACAGTAGATTGTTTAATTTGTTTCAAACAGACAAGCTAACTTTCAGTTAGTTTCAAGGAAGCTGGCAGAGCAGATGGATAGTATTATTTAGCATATCAATAACCAATGTGTTTATAGTTGTTATGTGCTTAAGGAAGTTAGCTTCACAGCATTAATTGTGAACTGTGAACATTAAGCTAAGATCTATGATACTGAAAATGCTTTTAGGTTATTTGTGTTAAACAGATATCTGAGGAAATGTCATAAGCGTGTGAAGCCACTCAAGTAGCTGAAAGAGGTATAAATGTAGAGAGCAGTTCAAGCTTATTAGCATCATCAAGAAATATGAAAGAAATATGGGGTGAACGAGAATCCATTCCCCCAGAATGGTTTCTGCAACAGGCTATTTGTTTATCTGTAACGTGCTGGTATGTCTTTTTAGGTAAATAGGAAATGTACTTGTACTTTGGAAATTCTTAATGCTTAATGCTTTGGGTTTTAGAAATGTTTTGTAATTTGGAAATGTTCTGTAATGTTTCAAGATTCAAAATAATGATTCAATACAGAAATCCTCTATAAGTTTTAAATGTGTTTTAAGAATGTTGTGTGGATTTAAATGTGGATCACTGTACATAAGTGAAGTACTTTGTTAGCTGGAAGTACCTTCCCCTAGGTAGCAAGATGGGATCCATCACTCGAATGCTGAGTATTGGCAGTTAAATTCATTATGAATAATAAATGGGGAAGTAAACTCATTTTTGAAGACTGGGTAGTTATAGCATAGCCTCTTTTTAGTGGAATACCCATGGCTACTTACATCCAATAGGGCTTAAGGACTTAGGCTGAGTTTAGAACTTGACGGTCAGTAAACCCAGTACCATCACAGTACCAGATCAGAGGTGTTGTTATGCATACCTCATTGGCCCAATGTTCACGTGTCTTTCTGTGGGGTACATGGAACAGTTTTTTTTTTAAAATTTCAGTTAGGCCCACTACTTGAAATCTTTTATTCAGGATGTTGCTTCATGTACAACCCAAAGATTTCCTCACTTTTAATGTAAATTCTTAAAGATTAGCTTTACATTCTAACATGTACATAGAAACATAGCGTGAAATGTGTCACTTTTGCGACAATGGCCAAGAAAACATGAATGTTTCCGGGTAGCCTGCAAGTGTCACCATGCTTCCAGTGCCAACACTGCATGCCCACAGCTTACGAACCCTAACAGTACCCCTTTGGAATGTGAGCAGAAGTCAGGGACCCAGAGTAAGCCCATGCAGTCACGGGGAGAATGTACAAATTCCTTGCAACAGTGGCAGGAATCAAACTCCAATTGGTGATCACTGGCACAGTAAAGCAATTGTGCTAACAGCTACACAACCATGCTGCCCCAGTAGCTAATTTACATCTTCCATACCTAACCTTCTCCTTTTCTTTCTCAACATTTCTATCACCATTGCAGGGAGCCACCGATACCCACTACCCACAGACTTCCATCCTTCCCTCCTGCCCACCATTCCATTCTCTCAGTTTTTCCATTATATTTGCTTCAATTCTGCATTCAGTCTTCTTCCCTCATCGTGGCTTCTTCTCTACCATAGCGGGCAGAGACCTTGACTGCATCTCATCTTTACACTCATCCTTTCTCCTTCTGGCTAGAGCAAAAACAAAAGTTCCCCTGGTCCTCACCTTTCACCCCACTAGCTCATGCATGAATCAGATCACCCCTTGCAACTCCTGGCAGCTCCAACATGATTTTACTACTATTTCCTCCCCTTCTAGCATTTTGAAAGCACTACTCCCTTTGTGACTCATTAGTCATGTTTCTGTCCCTGTCTACCACTCCCCAAAGGATGACACCTGTTGATTCTCTTCTTGTTGCACATTAGTACCTGTGGGACTTCCCCAAGCATTTTTCTTTGTCCCTTTCAATTACTCAGCTGCAGAGCTGTAATGACTTTGTTCTGTCTTTGTGAAACCTCTCTTGCTTGAACAAAATCCAGACCTGAATGGGCTGCATTTTCATGCAGTTAAATAATGAGTGATGTGTAGACGGGGACAAAAGAGAATTGGAGTTTAAGCCTCCGCTCCATGCTCGAAAGCCAGCAACATGAAGGGCTGATAAAGGATGTTGGGCTATCCCACGTTAGTGGTTCCTGGCAATGGATGTTGTGCGAGCAGGAGGGACAAGGGCTGGTTAGTCTGTGAGCCTGAGGTTCAAGGTCCCGACAACGGTTAGTCCAGAGGTCAAAACCGGTCTGAAGGTCAAAGGTCAATGGCCAAAGCCTGGAGGCCTATCCTGGAGTTTGGGGACTGTCTGGATGTGTGGGTAACGTGGGAGGGAGGGAGCAAAGGGGTTTGTTGTGCACTTGTTGTTTTGTTGCTTGTTGTGTTTTGTTTTGTGTTGTTCTGCTGAGTATTGAGAGCAGGTTATGCTGGTGCTGGAACGTGTGGCGATACCTGTGGCGTTTCCCCAGTCCTCAATGCAAATAACACACTTCACTGTACATTTCCATGTAAATAAATCAATAAATAAATCTGAAACCTCTTTTTTTTTTTACAATTCTTGACACATTTTCTATAACCTCACTCTGGAGATGGTCATTGCCTAAGGTTTAGACCGGACACCTATGGGTTTTGTATGTGAATTCTCCGAGTCCTGAATCCTGATTCTATTTGTATCCATGTCTGTCATTGTTCTCTTCATCTTATTCCATACTTCACCACTGCAAATTCCAACTTCAAATCTTAATTACCTTTTCATCCAGCACCCTTCCCTTTTAGTCAATGAAATTAATTTCATCTGAATTCCCTTGATTAACATCATTCTGGTGATACATCAAAATTTCCCTAATCAACTCATCACTCTGATGAAAGTTTACTGCCATTGGTTTTGAGTCCCCCAGTGACTTGCATTCAAATTTTTTTTTCACTGTATTGAATCACTTCATGATTTCCTGCAATATCATTATGGGGACACTGTTTTAGGCAGAATGCAAACACTGACATTTCTATAGCTACTTCAGACAGAAAACCAAGAGCAATGCATTCACCTGCAAGTCAATCTGATATGACACATTCAAGCAACCATTCCTGTGGCTGAAAAATACTACATTTATTTTTATTACTTCTATTTCATTTGTGTTTTTAAATCAAAGTTAAGCAAATGTTCAGCAAGGAAAAGAAAACAAAGTAAAATATATAAACCCAATCAGCTGTCATCCAACAAGGATTCAAATCAAGAGTTGAATAGTCCCATTTTACCTCAGACATCAGCTAAACTGGAACAGCTGTTGGAAACATATGGCACTGACATGGAAGAGAAGCTGCTGGGTTGGTTGAACGAGACCCTGATCAAAGTGATTGATGTGAGATATAATGCACAAATTCACGAGCAATGCTTCGGAGAAAAAAATGCACCAATGGTAACATAAAATAGACTAGTAAATGACATAAGTAATAATATCTGAGCTTTCTAGAGGATATTTTTAATCATATTTCTTGGAACTCATCTTTTCCATCTCTTTTAAGGTATGCTAAATAAAGTATGCAACTGAAAGCACATATTGTGGTCCAAAGGGCCCATAATATACTGTACTCTTCTGTGAAAACACATTGAAAGATTTCTAAACACAAGAGATTCTGCAGATGCTGGAAATCCAGAGTAACACACACACAATTCTGGAGGATCTCAGCAGGTCAGGCAGCATCTATGGAAAAGAATAAACAGTCAACGTTTAATCAGTCCTGACAAAGGTTTTCAGCACGAGCATTGATTGTTTATTCCTTTCCATAGATGCTCCTTGAAAGGTTTCTATTGCACTGTGCTACTGAACTTGCTGTTGACCACACACAATAAAACCTACAACTTATTTGGACAATTGCATTCTATGTTTACAAATGCAATAAGAACTGGCCCATTTCTTTGTACTTTTCTGAGACCTTTCTTGGGCACAGATTAATATTGCTTTCCCAATAAGTTCTGTATGTATACTACGGTTTTCTCAAGACATCCTAATATCCTGAGATCTAATTTTTTCCTGGCCTTTTTTTATCATGACAGTTGACTGCTGTGAATGATTCCTTTCATCAGAATATATTTAGGAAGTTATGCCTCTTGATAGTTAACCGCAGTGAAATCTCAGTTTCCAGATTGCTACTGGTGGTCAATGGGAACCAGCTCTCAAACATAATTTGAGCTTTTCATCAAAAAAGCTAAAATAGTTACTTTTACTGCAAATTTGAAGCTGGCTCCTGGCAGGTCTTTGACAGAACAAAATGATGTCTAGCATACTGGAGAAGTCTACATCACTGAAATTATCAGGGAAATGGTCTGTTCCATTCTCCTCCCTCAAAACCGCTCTGTGTCCAGAGTGCTGCAGTGCTCCTTTCCTCCTTTGCCACACTTACTTATTGCATTGAGCTTGTATCCACTGCCCAAGAACTTTGGAACTGACACATACACACGACAAGGTGATCATTGATTTTGTAATATCTTACCACCTGCCTGTCTTTGTAGAAACCAGATACCAAGATGTTCTCTAGCTCAGCACCTGACCCCACAAAAATTGGGCAGGGCTCCTGCACATTCCCCAGAATATACTGTATGTTCCTCATTATAAAATGCCTTTCACATGCACAAGAAGATTCAGTCTGGTTGCCTTTTACTTTGAATACACTCAGTCATTCTCTGTCATTACCAACTCCAAGATTATCAACGCAAAAAATGTTTTATTTTTTTTATTTCAAGCATTAAAATGGTAATTTCTTTCGTAAACTCAAGTGGTGTCTGTATGGAGTTCACGCATTCTCTCTGTGACCATGTCAATTCCCTTCCACATCCTATAAATGTGGGGGTTAATTGGGAGAATTGTGGACTCATTGATGGCAATGTGGATAGGATTAGAGTGAATATTGGTGCTTAATGATCAGCATAGATATGGGTCAACGGATCTGATTCTGTGATGTATCCCTGCATGTCTATGAAATGTTTAGTTTCTACAGAGACAAAAGTTTCACTCCCATATCATACAAAGCCACATTAATATATTGGGTCAAAAATTAAAATGACCTCAACTAGCAGGAAGCCAACAAGATCAACTGATCTTCCCATTTCATTCTCAGCTATATAATGATTCATTACAAGGTAAAATTAATGGGTCATGAAAATCAGTGAAAAAAGCAGATGCTGGAAACTTGGTACAAAAGCAGAAAATGTTATAAATGCTCAGTGGGTCAAGCAACATCTCTGGAGAGAGAGGACCAGTATTAACATTTCAGATTGATAGCCTTTGATAGAACTGAGGGAAGTTAGAACTTTAACATGTTTTAAGCTGTGAGGAGGAGGGAGGGTTGGAACACAAAGAGTGGAGACCAAGGGAGATCAAATGATCAAAATAGATGCGGAGTCAGTTGAGAAGGTGCAGTTCAGGATTGTTAATTTCAGCCGACATGCTAAAGGAGATCCAAGTCAAAGGATATGAATGAGAACAGAAGGCAGTAAAAGTGTTTGTTTATTTTTTTGGTACCGCTTCATTGTCTGGTGACTTGCTACTCTGAAAACTGAGAAATAAGTCCAGGAATAAATTTTATACACATATTCATTTATAAAAGATTTATACAAAGAGCAAAATAACCAATAGCAGTCTTAAAAAGGCAGTCAGAATATTTTCTGAACTTTATGCAAGTTTCATTTAGTCTGAGAAATACAGCATAAGGATATGCAACATATTTTTATTAATTTATTTAGAGATACAGTGTGGAACTGGCTCTTCTGGCCCAATGAGCCACATCATCCAGCAGCCCGCCTCATTATCCCTAGCCTTATCACAGGACAATGACCAATTAACCTACTAACGGATGTGTCTTTGGACTGTGGGAGGAAACTGGGGCTCATAGTGGAAACCCACATGCTCAAGGGAAGAATGTACAAACTTCTTAAAGAGAACGCTGGTATAGAACTGTGAACTCCAATGCCGTGAGCTATAATAGCATCAGCCAACTGCAACACTACCGTGGTGACCCTATTTGGCTTCTAACAATTTTGTCATGGAATTGGCTACTAATTAAAATTTCTCTGATGTGCATTGCTTGATTTGGTCTCCACAAAAAATCAGAGTTGGTACATTTATGTCATCGCTGTCAACTAATTATTATGTAACTTGATAAGGCTCTAAGTAATTAAATATTACATCCTTTCTGTAATTTAAGGTGTCCCAAATATTGAATGATTACTTATTTTAAAAAAATGTCCCTGTGAAACTGGTGAATGGAGTAGCTCATATGCAGGTTTAATCGTGAATTCATAATCATCTCTGCAGGGAAGATACTTGCCCTTCATTCAGTCTCTTCCCCTCAGAGAACAGCTGAAATGAATGGTAAGGTGATAGCCAGTCCCACTGTCATGTGTCCTGCAGCAGCTGGCTTAAGAACAACATTGGCAAAGGTCTTAAAGCAGATTCTCCATCCTTTTTTGTCCTCTGGGGCATTTGGCTCAGTACAACTTTTACTGAAGAGAAATAGAGGGAACTTCATACTGCCAGCTTTACACTGATTATATACAGAACTCTGAAACAACTCCCACAGAAAATGGTTGGAAATAAGTTCCAGAGTATAAAGTGAACATCTATACCACCACACATGTTATAAGCTGAAATAAAGAAGCGGCTGAGCTTTCAGAAACCAAATTATTTCTTTACAGAAAACGTGATTTATTGCTTCAATAAGGTTGCAATTCCACACCAAACTCTTGCAATAAAGTGTAATTCAAACCAATAAGAGTAATGCGAGTTTAATTCTTCAAGAAAAGTCTTATGTGCTTTAGTTATCTTTTGTCTTGCTTTGTAAGCAATACTTCAAACACAAATTACATTTCAAGAATTATTAGTGTGATGCTAACCATTTACACTGCTACAATAAGCAGGATCACACACAGGAGACCAGAATAGTTTTAAATTATCTTGCAATTTACACACTGTTAACGATTTCAAGCTTTCTGGTGGAATTCCCTTAGAAAGTCTGTCAAGCCAAACATTCACATTCATTATCAATATTCTCCTCCAATTTCTGGCTATGCTTCTATCTTTTTTTCTGGCACTTCATACATCCACCCACACCATCCATCCTCGAAAGAATTTAACATCCTTCAAAATGCTAATTAGCCAGGTTTTCGAATGTGTCATCTTAGTCAGTCAAGTAAACACTGCACAATGAAAATGAATAATTTCTGCAAAGGATAGGCTTTCATTTTGTTAAGTAGCAATAAGTACAGATCTGATTTTTGAGAAACACAAGCTTAGAATTTGCATAAACATTCAAAACAAGGGGAGTGCACCTTTGGACATGAGTGCTTTATAATTCTGGGCAAATGTGTCACATGAAATAGTACTCACAGTTCAGCATATAGACACACATTTTCCACTGGTTGCACATACCCCTGTATATTTAGAAGAAGCATGGAAAATTGGACTTCACTGACACCACTTAGAGGCAACTAGTGCCTTCTAGAGGAAAAGTCCATTTTAACTATAACGATGAAAGAAGAAACAAAAGGCTGTGAGGCTTATATATTGGGCCTCTAGATTTTCCCATGTACAGTGAAGAGTTCAATCCAGAAAACAGAAAAGATGAAAATCATACTGCTTTGCAAAACAGAATATAAACCAAACAGGGCAATATCTCCATCATTGTGGGAAGAGGTCACAAGTCAATGCTAGGAGATTAGTTCTCTATGCATGGTTGCATCGAGTCACAGCGAGGCAGCATACAATTGGGCAATTCATCCCACCATGTCCATGATGACCATCAACCACCAATCTACACTAATCCAATTTTAATTCCTTTTTATTCTTCCTAATCTCCTGTGAAATCTCACCCGATTCTAACACTGACTAGTAAAATTGGGCAATTTGGAGTACCTAATTAACCTGTCTACTACAAGCTTGTCTTAGGGAAGTGGGGAAAAAAGACCCAGAGCATCCAGAGTCAGGACTGGACTCAGGTCTTTGGAGATGCAAGGTGGGTCACAGTCAGGTGAGGGAAGGGGAAAAGTCAGGTACTAGAGAGTACCCCTGTGGCTGTACCCCATGACAATAAGTACTCCTGTTTGAGTACCGTTGGGGGGCTACAGCCTACCTGGGGGAAGCAACAGTGGCCGTGCTTCTGACACAGAGTCTGGCCCTATGGCTTAGAAGAGTAGGGAAAAGAAGAGGATGGAAGCAGTGATCTGAGACTCTATAATTAGGGGGTCAGACAGGCGATTCTGTGGACACAGGAAAGAAACTCGGATGGTAGTTTGCCTCCCAGGTGCCAGGGTCCAGGACGTTTCAGATCGCATCCAAGATACCCTGCAGTGGGAGGAACAGCCAGAGGTCGTGGTACATATTGGTACCAATGACATAGGTAGGAAAAGGGAAGAGGTCCTGCAAAAAGACTACAGGGAGTTAGGAAGGAAGTTGAGAAGCAGGGCCGCGTGACAGTGAGTATAGGAATAGAATGAGGTGGAGGATAAATACATGGCTGAGAGATTGGAGCAGGGGGCAGGGATTCAGATTTCCGGGTCATTGGGACCTCTTCTCAGGCAGGTGTGACCAATACAAAAAGGACAGGTTGTACTTGAATCTGACGTGGACCAATATCCTGGGGACAGGTTTGCTAAGGCTACTGGGGAGAGTTTAAACTAGAATCGTTGGGGGGTGGGGACTGAACTGAAGAGACTGGGGAAGAGGAGGTTGGCTCACAAATAGAGAAAGCTTGTAGACAGTGCGAGAGGGAGAAAAGGCAGGTGATAGAGAAGGGACTCGCTCAGACTGAAGGTTTGAGATGTGTCTATTTTAACGCAAGGAGCGTCGTGAACAAAGCGGATGAGCTTAGAGCGTGGATCAGTACCTGGAGCTATGATGAGGTGGCCATTACAGAGACTTGAATGGCTCAGGGACAGGAACGGTTACTTCAAGTGCTGGGTTTTAGATGTTTCAGAAAGGACAGGGAGGGAGCAAAAGAGGTGGGAGCGTGGCACTGCTGATCAGAGATAGTGTCACGGCTGCAGAAAAGGTGGACGCCATGGAGGGATTGTCTACGGAGTCTCTGTGGGTGGAGGTTAGGAACAGGACGGGGTCAGTAACTTCACTGGGTGTTTTTTTATAGGCCACCCAATATTAACAGGGATATCGAGTAGCAGATAGGGAAACAGATCCTGGAAAGGTGTAATAATAACAGAGTTGTCGTGATGGGAGATTTTAATTTCACAAATAATGATTGGCATCTACCTAGAGCAAGGGGTTCAGATGGGGTGGAGTTTGTTAGGTTTGTTCAGGAAGGTTTCTTGACACAATATGTAGATAAGCCTACAAGAGGAGAGACTGTACTTGATTTGGTATTGGGAAATGAACCTGGTCAGATGTCAGTTCTTTCAGTGGGAGAGCATTTTGGAGATAGTGATCATAATTCTATCTCCTTTGCAATAGCATTGCAGAGAGATAGGAACAGACAAGTTAGAAAAGCGTTTAATTGGAGTAAGGGGCATTATGAGATGACCAGGCAGGAAATTGGAGGCTAAAATTGGAAACAGATGTTCTCAAAGAAAAGTACGGAAGAAATGTGGCAAATGTTCAGGGGATATTTGTGTGGAGTCCTGCATAGGTACGTTCCAATGAGACAGGGAAGCTTTGGTAGGGTACAGGAACTGTGATGTACAAAGGCTGTAATAAATTTAGTCAAGAAGAAAAGCTTACAAAGGGTTCGGAGAGCTCAGTAATGTTAGAGATCTAGAAGATTATAAGGCTAATAGGAAGGGGTTTAAGAAGGAAATTAGGAGAGCCAGAAGGGGCCATGAGAAGGCCTTGGCGGGCAGGATTAAGGAAAACCCCAAGGCATTCTACAAGTATTGGAAGATCAAGAGGATAAAATGTGAAAGAATAGGACCTATCAAGTGTGACAGTGGGAAAGTGTGTATGGAAACAGAGGAAATAGCAGAGGTACTTAATGAATACTTTACTTCAGTATTCACTATGGAAAAGGATCTTGGTGATTATAGTGATGACTTGCAGCAGACTGAAAGACTTGAGCATGTAAATATTAAGAAAGAGGATGCGCTGGAGCTTTTGGAAAGCATCAAGTTGGATAAGTCACCGGGACTGGATGAGATTTACCCAGGCTAATGTGGGAGGCAAGGAAGGAGATTGCTGAGCCTCTGACAATGATCTTTGCATCATCAATGGGGACAGGAGAGGTTCCAGAGGATTGGAGGGTTGCGGATGTTGTTCCTTTATTCAAGAAAGGGAGTCGAGATAGCCCAGGAAATTATAGACCAGTGAGTCTTACCTCAGTGGTTGGTAAGTTGATGGAGAAGATCCTGAGAGGCAGGATTTATGAACATTTGGAGAGGTATAATATGATTAGAAGTAGTCAACATGGCTTTGTCAAGGGCAAGTCATGCCTTACAAGCCTGATTGAATTTTCTGAGGATGATGTGACTACACACATTGATGAAGGAAGAGCAGTAGATGTAGTGTATATGGATTTCAGCAAAGCATTTGATAAGGTACCCCATGCAAGGCTTCTTGAGAAAATAAGGAGGCAAAGGATCCAAGGGGACATTGCTTTGTTGATCCAGAACTGGTTTGCCCACAGAAGGCAAAGAGAGGTTGTAGACAGGTCATATTCTGCATGGAGGTCGATTACCAGTGGAGTGCCTCAGGGATCTGTTGTGGGACTCTTACTCTTCGTGATGAGGAAGTGGAGGGATGGGTTAGTAAGTTTGCTGATGACACAAAGGTTGGAGATGTTGTGGATAGTGTGGAGGGCTGTCAGAGTTTACAGTGGGACATTGATAGGATGCAATCCTGCGCTGAGGAGTGGCAGATGGAGTTCAACCCAGATAAGTGTGAGGTGGTTGATCTTGGTAGGTCAAATATGATGGCAGAATATAGAATTAATGGTAAGACCCTTGGGCAGTGTGGAGGATCAGAGAGATCTTGGGGTTCAAGTCCAGAGGACACTCAAAGCAGCTGCACAGGTTGACTCTATGGTTAAGATGGTGTACAGTGTATCAGCCTTCATCAATCATGGAATTGAATTTAGGAGCCAAGAGGTAATGTTGCAGCTATATAGGACCCTGGTCAGACCCTAATTGGAGAACTGTGCTCAGTTCTGGTTGCTTCACTACAGGAAGGATGTGGAAGCCATAGAAAGGGTGCAAAGGAGATTTACAAGAACATTGCCTGGATTGGGGAGCATGCCTTATGAGAATAGGTTGAGTGAACTCGGCCTTTTCTCCTTGGAGCAACGGAGGATGAGAGATGACCTGATAGAAGTGTATAAGATGATGAAAGGCATTGATCATGTGAATAGTCAGAGGCTTTTTCCCACGGCTGAAATGGTTGCCACAAGAGGACACAGGTTTAAGGTGTTGGGGAGTAAGTACAGAGGAGCTGTCGGGTAAGTTTTTACTCAGAGAGTGGTGAGTGCGTGGAATGGGCTGCCGGCAATGGCAGTGGAGGCGGATATGATAGGGTCTCTTAACAGACTTTTAGATAGGTACATGGAGCTTTGTAAAATAGAGGGCTATAGGTAAGCCTAGTCATTTCTAAGGTAGAGACATGTTCGGCACAACTCTGTGGGCCGAATAGCCTGTATTGTGCTGTAGCTTTTCTATGTTTCTATGTAACAGCTCTACTAGCTGCACTACAGTGCCATTATAAATATAGCTGAAAGATAGAAAAAACGTTCAGTTAACTTATTGAACTAACCAGATAAGAAATCCACCCTTAACTTCTTATAAGACTAATAAATAGTTCTCCAGTTTAATAAATGGGACTCTTGACCTCATGATCTATCTTGTTGTGATCATACTCCATATTGTTTACCTGTACCACACCTTCTCTGTAGCTTCTACACTTTATTCTGCACTGTTATTGATTTATCTGACTCTACCTCAAAGATCTGATTTGCGTGAACATTCTGCAAGGCAAGCTTTAACTTGTATCTTGGTACATGTGACATTAATAAACCAATTCCAATTGTATCTTTGCTTACAACAGCATCCTCATTCCTCCTTCACTGATAGCCTTTTACCCTCACAAAACGACTGCCATGCCATGAAGTACCACCCATGCACTCCTATTACAATCCCTACAATGGCATAATTCTGCTTCTTTCTTTAATTGTCTTACGATTCTCCCCACACATAATATGAACTAATTGACCAGAACAGGCATATTCTAAAAACAACTCTCAAGAACGCTCTGAGCCTACTTTTGTTCTACTTCATACCCTTGCTACAAGAGGCCATGACAAAAAAAAAGACACTCATCAGTTCCCTTGTGGAAGAAGACATGCTCTCCATCATGGTTATATTGAGTGGCTATGCAAGAGGAGACATCTCACACAGCTGCCTCATGGATAATTATGCTATGCTTCCTTAGGTCGTAAGATGGATCATTGCAGGATGTTTAGGGGTGGGGTTATTGATGTGACAAGAAGTAGGTCATGGGAGACTAAGACTGCATAGTCCTTGGGCTGCAGAGCATTGATGCTGATGACAAGTGTTCAAGGCAAACGGACACGTCCCAGGAAATGTGAGTTGCACTGGGAAGCCTGACAATGAGAAAGTCAAGGTAAAAGTGCAAAACTGTACAGAGTGCTCACGGAGGGCCTAATGAGAACCGTGTTCATTGTGAACAAGCTTTCCCTATGCTTCTACTCCAACTCCAAAGGAACGAATGACAATATCACTTTTTTCTTTAGAACTGCTTGTTGGACCTGTAGGATATCTTGACATCGTTCTTCATTTTGCATACAGGAGTATCCAAATGCTTTTGAAGGTGGCTCATGTATTTTAGTTGGAGTCCGAAGTCACATTGAGAGCTGGCCCTCAAATTAAACCAGGCTGCTCAATAGTTTATGTTCCTAAATAAGCAAATAATTCTATAACAAATTAGAAAGTAAACCTGGTCCTAAACTTTCAGCTACCTTGAATATGAGAAAGGAAATATGAAAAAAAAATAAATGATCAGTATGTATTATCATAAATACAAAGGCCATGTTTTAATTACCACTTATTTCTAAATAAATAGTCAAATTTTCGCAAAACCTTCCCAAATAATACTCTCTTAACTGTTTCATTATTGTCTGCTGTACCCCATTAGTTACAGAACACATCCTTTCCACACCAAGCCCTGTAGTGTGGTTCAGCAAGCATCACATCTGCTTGAATGATATTCATTCCTTTGTAAAGAGAAATGAGTCATAAAATTAATTCAAAGGCAAACAAGCACTTGAATACAAATGATATAAATTTGCATTATTTATCATGAAGCCATATATGGATTTGTATTTTAGACATCTTAAATACAATAGAATTGTTTTATATTCCTTGCAGAATGCACACCTAAGAATAACTGCTTAACTATAGGAAAATAAAACTTCTCAGATCCATTAGCGACATTCGCAATTTAAACAGTGATTTCAAGACATTGATGCCCGACATGCCAGAATCTGCCTTTTGTACTCATGTTTCATTTTGCCATGTATTACCAATGATGAGTAATGTGCTGACAGCTAATACATAAGCCATAAAAGGAAAGTGATTAGTAGTGATAGTGTCCCTTTGTTCATCATGGCTTTTTCTTGATACAATGTAATATAAAATACTTATCAAAAGGGCCCTCTTGGTGATTTGATTTTCGAATACTGTCAGTTCTGTAGTTCCTACTGCTGTTCTTTTTCTCTTTCTGCTCTTGAACACGCCAGCTGAAAGTGGTGCCAGCTGTTCTGTTGTACACAGGCTAACTGGTCACAGTCTACTTGTGATTTGGTGCAGCATTAGACTATGCTTCCAAGGAGACTGACTGTGTAATCAGTCTTGTTACTTGATAACAGCACACATGCACTGGTGTAATTGGACAGAAATCAGAAACATTGAATCAAGATATTTTTCTCCTGCTCAGCTTGAGCCCTCTAAGATCAATGTTAATGTTACTTAAGCTGAACTAAATCTCGGTGTTTCCACTCTGAACTGGTCAGTGCACTTGCTGACTGATCCACTTATTCAACAGTCTACTGATTAAAAGCTCTGGACAATTTCCAATTTGCTTTCAATTATCAGTTTTGTATTACATGACAGAACATAACAGATCAAAAATGAGATTCAACTGGCATGGTTTAAACTAAACCACATTGCTTAAAAAAATCTGTCAGTTACCATTACTTGACTGCAAAATATTTGAATAATTAAATAACATTACAAAACTTGCACAAACATTAGTACACTTGATGTCAGTAACAGGTTAAATCAGGGTGTGCCTTTCTTGCTGATTTTATAATTGAGCCAAGCAGCAGCCTCGATCTTCCATACCAATTTATTAGGTGCATGTCTGATGCATTTTCTGGTTAAGGCAGAGTGTCTCATTTATCTTACTTAGCCTCAGTGTGGCCTCTAATATGAAGTATTGAGCTTTAATACTTTAATACTTTAAAATATGAAAAGAGTCTTTAAGGAAATTCCTTAAAGGTCCTTATTTTGTTTTAAACCATCAGTATTTCATGGCCTATGATGTGGTGAACTTGTAACTGGAAAAGCCAAGCAAACCTCACTTACACCTGACCTGTATAAATACATTGAAATATAACTGATCCACATTTTAGGTTAGTGAAAAACACTTCAGTCAAAAGTTCAAACCTGCCTTCACCGCGAACAGACGAAAACTGCTGAGCTGATTCCATGAAATTAAGGAGTATTCTAACTCGAAGGGGCTTTGTATCCATGGTGAAATCGCATAGACATGCAAAACAAGTCACTCACAAAAAGGGAGAAAGAAACAGACAGGTGCTTAACATCCCCTGAACTCGCAAATGCTGCCAACGTATTTTACTTGTCAATATTTGAAACATTAAAACATATTCAAAAATTTCATAAACTAGCCAAAATGCAAGAATTTTACATGATAAATGTAAATGATAAAGGATCTATCCAGGGACCAACACATTAATGCAACTACAAAGAAGGCTATATTTTTATTAGGAATTTGAGGAGAATTGGTAAGTCACCGTGGAGAGCATTCTAACTGGTTGCATCACCATCTGGTACAGAAGGGCCACTGTACTGGATTGGAAAAAGCTGCAGAAAGTTCTTCACCTCCTGTCTTCTAAACCTCCTGCACTTTAAAGTTTTCCTTTGCATTACCAGCCATATGCTGTATCCTTAAGTAACTACAAATTTTCCCAAATTGGCCTTTGGAAGGTGCAAATCAATAGCATTCTGTTTGCATTGGGAGACCAACAACTTCAAGGCAGACCAAGGTGATGATCTTGCAGTAGAGGTCGATATCCACCAGCCCCTCAGCCAGGTCCATCATGGGCACCCGCCTCCCCAGCATCGAGGGCACATTCAAAAGGCGATGCCTCAAAAAGGCAACATCTATCATTAAAGACTCCCATCACCTAGGGTATGCCCTCTTCTCATTACTACCATCAAGGAGGAGGGACATAGGCCTAAAGACACTTACTCAACATTTCAAGAACAGCTTCTTCACCTCCACTATCAGCTTTCGGAATGGACAATGCACCCATGAGCACTACCTCAGTAATTTTTCTCCCTCTTTTTTTACACTACTTATTTAATATTTTTAATTTATACTTCTTATTGTAATATGCATTTATTATTATGTATTGCAATGTACTGCCACAAAACAACAACTTGACATATGCCAGTGGATATTACATCTGATTCTGATAAACTGTTGAAAAACATGCATTTCAAAAACATCATTTAACATTTGAAGACCAATTAAAATAACAATCAATCCAAGAATTATGAGGGTAGTTCGGTTAACTGCAGTAAAAGCATTACTTCCAGATTCCTTCCAGAGACAGTGGTCAAAAAGAGTTCTGCCTCATCAGAAGATTAGAACCATTACTTTGCTTCAGATTTGATGTCAGTTGTGCCAGCTCCTTTTCAAAAATGAAGGGATTTTGCACAAAGGCCAAGCAGGAAGGAGATCTGTTCTTGTGGACTGTGTGTAATTCAAAGACATTCGAAAGGATACAGTAGCGTTGTCAAAGTTCATCCCAAACAGTTATGTAACACAGGCCTGTGCTCTACACACTGTTCCTAGGGACAAACACTAGGGGCTGGTGGATATCAACCTCTACTACAAGATCATCATCTTGGTCTGCCTTGAAGTTGTTGGTCTCCCAATGCAAACAGAATGCTATTGATTTGCACCTTCCAAAGGCCAATTTGGGAAAATTTATAGTTACTTAAGGATACAGCATATGGCTGGTAATGCAAAGGAAAACTTTAAAGTGCAGGAGGTTTAGAAGACAGGAGGTGAAGAAGGATGGACTGGTGAATTGGGCAGAAAAGTTGCAATTGGAGTTCAAACCATTCTGGCTTCAAGTTAAGAGAATAAAAATAAATAAGATGTATGGAGAAATAAAGGAAAATTTTAGTCTGTGTGCATTGACCAGGAAATGTTGCAGGACAGGACAGCAAGCTGATTCTTGAAACATTACTAATGCTTAAAACGTGAACGATTCTGCTACAACCTTGTACAACACTAAATTGGTAACTGGCCAGAAAAGATCTAATTACCCTAAAGAGTGTATAGAGAAGATACCCAAGGGTGCTATCAACTGTAACATTTTATCTGTGAGGAAAGATGGAAAAGGCTATGATTACATTTTTGGGAAACAGGAAAGCAAGCAGAGATTTAATTGATTATAAAAGGTGGAAAACAGCATAAATAGTAAGGAGAAATCAGAAAAGAGATTTTAAAAAAAAGTGGGGCACAAATTTAAAACAATTGATAGAAAGGTTGGAGGGGTAATACCACTCAAACGCCATCAATAAATCTGCTGATGTTACAACTATTGGCTGAATTTCAGATGGTGATGAGAGGGCAAACAAAGAGAGATATATCAGCTAATTGAGTGGTGTCACAGCAACAACCTTGCACTCAATGTCAGTAAGACTTAAGAAAGAACAAAGGACAAAGAGCTGTGGACTTCAGAAAGGGCAAGACGAGGAAACACACGCCAATCCTCACCGGGGCATCAGAAGTGGAAAGAGTGAGCAATTTCAAGCTCCTGTGTGCCAATATCTCTGAGGACCTATCCTGGACTCTACATATTGATGCAGTTACAAAGAAGTCACGACAGCTGCTATGTTTCATTAGGAGTATAAGGAAATTTGGTATGTTACGAAAGACACTCAAAAATTTCTACAGATGTATGTGCAGAGCCCTCTAATTGGCTGCATTGCCATCTGGCGTTGGGGGGGAGGGGGGCGTTCTCTACACAGGATTGAAATAAGCTGCGGGAAGTTGTAAACTCAGTCAGTTCCATCATGGGCACTAGCCTCCATCATATCCAGGATCAAGGATCAATGCCTCACAAAGGCGGCATCCATTATTAGGGACACCCATCACCCAGGTCATGCCTTGCTCTCATTGCTACCATCAGGATGGAGGTACAGAAGCCTGAAGGCACAGGCTCAATGATTCAGGAACAGTTTCTTCCCCTCTGCCATCAGATTACTGAATGGATATTAAACCCATGAACACTACCTCACTACTCATTTAACTATTTTATATATCTATACACAAATACTGTAAGTCATTTTTATATTATGTACTAAATTGTACTGCTGTCACAAATTGCACTGCTGTCATAAAACGAACTTTACGACATATGCCATTGATATTAAACCTAATTCTGATTCTGTGATAAATGAAGCATTATCACTCAGAAAGCTGACAGAAGCACTTCAAGGAGCAGTGCTCAGGAGGGCTGTGTCCATCATTAAGGACCCCCGCCCACCCAGGACATGCCCTCTTCTCATTGCTACTGTCAGGATGGAGGTACAGAAACCTGAAGGCAAACACTCAGTGGTTCAGGTACAGCTTTTTATCAGTTTTTTCCTCTGTATTTATTTATCATGTATTTTATTGTACTGCCGCCACAATGTTAACAAATTTCACCACATCTGCCAGTGGTATTTAACCTGATTCTGATTAGTTGTTTGATTATCCATATGGGATGCGAAAGGATTGCAGAGCGTTGATTTCAATTCAACTAATTTGAACTAATGTCTGTTGGAGCACATGGTAGCACAAGTGTAGTTTTTAATTCTCCACCATTAAGAGATCACCATCTCCAATACTTTTAAAGTTTTAAATACATTACCCCACATTTTCCTATTTGAAAAACATTTGTTTGTTCAATGAATCCATTAATATTACCTTGTGATTTTACACTCCTATCTAAATTGCTTACAAAATGGCCTTTGGTTCATCTGCAAAGCTGGACAATTTGTAGTTTTTTTGACCCATTATCCATGGTGGATCAAGTAGACATAGATAATGGTGAGAAGGAAATATCTGAAACCACATCACACTTGCCACATTCATCAATCTTATCCACGTTCCATGAATAAATAAATGAAGTGCTGATTAGAGTCTCTGTCCTTTACTCCTGCTCTTTGCCTCTTGTTGCTCAATAGTTTCAATGGTGCCAAGTTTCAGAAGTGGAAATTGTACACAATACTTTATGTTTAGTAGAAGCAGCTGAGGATGTTTCTATCCCTGTGGCATTGCAGAAAGCTGAATCTTAAAGCCTTACAAGTCCTTTTGCACCGGATTCCCATCTTCTGAACAAAACAAGCTTAAAGTTCAAAACCACTTACATCCACTGTGATAAAGTGCTTTGGGATGTTCGTCATGAAGCATATCAAATCCTACCTGAGGAGTGACTTGTATCCGCTCTAATTTGCCTACTGTCATAACAGGTCAACAGGAGATGTCATTTCATTGGCTCTCCACTCAGCTCAGAAACATGTAGACAATGAAGGTGCATACATCAGGATACTCTTTATTAACTACAGCTCAAAATTCAACACTATTATCTCCTCAAAACTAATAACTAACCTCTTATGCCTCAATACATTCTTGTCCAACTGGATCCTCTATTTCCTCATTTGAAGTATGGATTGGCAGCAACACTCCCTCCATAATCACCAACAGCACAAGGCTGTTTGCAAGGCTCCCTGCTCTACTCACTTTATACGTAGAATTATGTGGTGAAACACAACTTCAATGCCATATTTAAGTTTGCTGATGACACCACTGTTACTGGCTGAATGAAAGTGGTGAAGAATTGGTATATAGGAGCATAATAGAAAATCTGATTGAGTGGTACCACAACGACCTGTCAGTCAACATCAGGAAAACCAAAGAGCTGATTAATGACTATAGGAGGAAGAAGCCAGAGGTCAGAAATAGAGAGGGTTAGAAACATTAAATGCTCTGGTGTTATTATATTAGAGGATCTGTCCAGGAACCAGTACAAAGAAGGCTTGTCAGTACTTCTACTTTTGTGTAGGTTCAACATGTCACCTAAAACTTTGTCAAACTTCTATACATGCACAGTGAAGAGTATCCTGACCAGCTTCATCAGGGCCTGGTATGGAAACACTAATACCCAGGAACGGATATAGCCCAGTCCATCACAGGAATTGCCATCCCCACCATTGAGCACATCCACAAGGAGTACTGCCACAAGAAAGCAGCAATGATCATCAAGAATCCTGATCATCCAGGCCATGTTCCCTTCTCGCTTCTACCATCAGGCAGGAGGAACAGAAGCTTTAGGTCCCACACCACCAGGTTTAGAGCAGTTATTACCCTACAACCATCAGGCTCCTGAACCAGCGTGGATAATTTCACTCATCACAACGCTGAACTGACTCACTTTCTAGGACTCTACAACTCATGTTCTTAGTATTATTTACCTTTATTTACATTTTTGCACAATTTGTTTTCTTTTGTACATTGGCTGTTTGTCAGTCTTTGTCATTTATAGTTTTCCACAAATTCTATTGAATTTCTTTATTCTTCTCTAAATGTCTGCAAGAAGATGAATTTCAAGGTAGCATGTGGTGGCATATAAGTACTTGGATAATAAAATGACTTTGAAATTTTTTGAATTTATAAAGATAGAAATTACTGACCCTCCCTTGAGTTAGAACACTGTTTCATTTGTATCTTTCTCTCACACCTAGCCCACTGGTGCCCTACTGACACTCTCTGTAGCTGTCAGACTAAACTAGCCAACAGGGATTTGATGAAATTGCAAGTGCATCCTGTTATTCCTTTGTGGAATCTATTGCTAGTTAATGACATGCTGCATTTATTTAAATGCTTAACATTCCCACAATGTTCCATCATACTAATTTAAATAGGCCATTCAGTTCCCAAAGCCTGTCTTCTCATCTAATTAAATCACTAAAGATATTTATCTTAATTCACCTTCCCACCTTGGTTCCATATTCTCAATTGCCAAAAAACTCTTTATAATCTCACTTCTGTGTGTGGAATCAATCCTGACAATTACTTTATTTGGATTACGTTGGCTTCCGTGGCTTAATTTTCACAATGATTCTTTCATCACAGTCATCTGAAG
Organism: Mobula birostris; assembly: GCF_030028105.1. Lineage (NCBI taxonomy): Eukaryota > Metazoa > Chordata > Chondrichthyes > Myliobatiformes > Myliobatidae > Mobula > Mobula birostris. Next base: position 63,141,392 of record NC_092375.1, on the reverse strand, counting down.
TGAGAGTCTTCTATTATTTCTGAACTACTATTTAGTACTTTTATATGCAATGTCTTTGCACAGTTCATTGGTTCAGCATAGCTCTTTAGCGATAACAGCCCAGAATAATTACACATCTGTGCACTGTAAATGCCATAAAGTCCAATTAATTAGCAGTACAAACAAAATTTTGAGATTACCTTGACTGCTGATGTAAAAGGGTCCAAAGCAACCTGAAACAATCTGTCAGAATCGGCAAGATCATCACTCTGTAACATAGGGCCAGATTTGCATTCCTTCACAAATGTTGCCTGAATTTCCCTCTTTCTCTTATTTCAGATTTCTAGCAACTGCTTTTTTTTTTGCTAGAAAACGGTTTTTCCCCTCGTTCTGCCCTTATTTATCTCCCTCTACTTACCCTCTTTTGCACAGATCAGCTATGGTCAACCAGCAGTCATCTCCCAGCAGATGGCATCCCAGCATGCACCATCTGGACAATCTCAGCCTCTACCCCTTCAAGCTTTGCTATATCCACCTCCCAATAACTTTAATGATTTTGTTCCTTACTTACCCACTTTCATCAAAAGTTCAAAAGGGAGAAGTCAGCGTGTGAGCAGGTCTGAAAATGAGATGGCAGTGTGGAGCTCAGAGGGACCTTGAAGAGCAGCAGTGTAATGGACCTCACAGAGTAGCTACGGATGGACAGAGCGAAGGGGCAACTACACAAGAAATGGGTAACAGGGAGAGTAGAGTGATTGGCAATGAACTGGGCAACATGAAAAGGATGCAGACATAGCTGGGTGAACTGCAAGTCAATGCAGCTAATTTGGATTAGCACACAGATGCAGGGCAACACTGAGATGTTGAACTAAAAGGCCCATGTCTGTGGTATATGATGATATGAACCAAAACGCTATTCCTGCTTTTCTCGCCAGATACTGCTTGATCTGAGTAGCCACATCATTTTTAGTGTTATTTCATGATAATGTTAACTTACATTGCGACTGAGCCAGTTTTGATTCTGATTGAATTTATCAATACATTTAGTAGAGCACGTACCTGCAAGTTACAGGCACCTAGGTTCAGGACAGATCTTAAGGCCTGTCCATGTGGAGCTTGCATATGGAGTTTTCCACAGGATACTTTGAATTCTGTCCATGTCCCAAAGATGTGTGAACTGGTAGGTCAATGTCCCATCATACATTGTCTCTGGGGTGTTGATGAGTGGTAGAATCTGGAAGAGCAGTTGACTAAGACCTTTATTTTTCCCTTTCAGGTTCTTTGGAAGACCCTGACCTGGAGTTACATGCTGACTTTGGTTCTTTGCAGGAATGGGACCTGCTCTCAGGGTTTCATAACCGACCACTGTTGTTTGGCGAGGGTTTGGAAGCCTAGGATCTTGGGGCTCTGGAGACGGGTGGATCGAGGGTCAGTGTCACTGGAGGAGACCCGTGCGTTGTTGGGGGAAATCAGGATATCTGCTGTGTGCCTGAAGACCCGAGATATTTGAGACCTTCTGGCACAGGGCTCGAAAAAAGCGACGTAATGGACTTTTAACATCATAAAGCAGCGAGTTGGTTGTTATGTCTCCCTGCTCGCTGGGAAAACAGAGACACCTCCTTCTCCCTTATTAGGGAGAGAGAGAGCCTGTGGTATGTCGTATACTGGATGAAATACGAAGTCTTTGGGGTAACTGCAAATCTGTGTCTTTGCTATAGCTTTGCTTATGCTCGAGTGCTCGGTGGCAGGCGCCGTTGCTTTTTTTTGCCGGTGGGGTGAGGGGAGATTTTTGCTTGCTGCCGCTTACGTGTGGGAGGGGAGAGCTGGGGGGGGGGATTTTGGGGTTCTAATATTTAATTGTCATTCATTCTTTGGGGCACTTCTCTGTTTCCTTAGGTGGTTAAGAAGAAAAAGCATTTCAGGATGTATATTATATACATTTCTCTGACATTAAATTGGACCTTTGATCCTTTGATTAGAAGGTACATTAAATAAAATGGGATTAGTGCATGATGAATATAAATGAGTGGTTGATGGTCAGCACAGGCTCAGTGGGCTGAAGGGCCTATTTCTGTGTCTAATAACTCAATTTAATTATTGCTAGTTTATCAATGATGACTTTCTTTTTCAGCTCTTGAATATAACTTACCCACTTTTTATTTATAAAATGTTCTTTCCCAAGGTTATCCAAAGATATGGAGTCAGTTCACTGACAATACACAACTGTGCACCAGCTTTCTAGGAACTTAGATTGCCTTTATTTTATCAGTTCGCGTATGCAATATTAGAGGATCCAAATTTTCCTCTGTAAACTTCATAAAGGTCATATAGTTCATCTGTGATCCCTGTAAACACGTTTATCCTTCTCTTCACCTGAGGCCGTAAAAGGATGTTCTTAATTTCAAGGATGTACTGTACTTTCATTTTGAGTAAACTGGTTTACTGCAGGTTAGCTCCCGGTCAAAACTCCTCATATTGCCCATTTCAAAATTTACCTCTGTAGGATGCACTGCAGAGGAACTTAAGATATTTGAGTACAATTATGCAATAATCCATCACCTATGCTTTCATCTCAAGTTATAAGAACTTTCAATGGGGAAATGTATATTTTTCTTAAATTGTATATTGTTCTTCAAAACAGTAATTCATCGTTGAAAATTTGTTTTGCATTGAAAAAAGTGAATGAAGACCTTCAAGAAAAATTTAGATTTAATTGACAGATTTACCAACAAATTAACAATCTTAACTATATGTTGGTTTCAACCGCAGGGCACAAAATTGTGTGCAATAGGAAGATTAAGTGTTTATTTTAAAAATCAATTGAATGATTTCAAGATACACAAGAAACAGTCCCATTTTTCTGTAGTTCCAGAAATGACTGAATTTCCTCATCTTTGGATACGTGCTTTTGACATGCATACATCGACACTGTTAGCTGCTCATTTGATCTCCTGGAGAGTTTTCAACCTGAAAGCGATCTTGAATTCAAGTATAAATGGTAGGAGAGAGTTTGATGTCAGAGTGTTGCTTTTTAAATCAGAACTTGAAACTCAGATTGAAGCATTAAGTGCAGAAGCAAAGAAGATATTTGTATTCCAGCTCATTTAACAGGAAAAATGCATGAAATTGCAGAATGTACAAACAGACAGCTGCTCTCCAGTGGGAACGTTAGGTTAAAATTATCTGCATAATGAATATATTCTGCAACTTAAGGGTAACCTGTGAATATTAAACTTATGTTCTGGCAGATTTCTCTCTTTAAGTAGTTAGCTGCATATAGGTTATGGCAACGGTGTTTATTTTTCTTCACCCATGCAAGCTCTTCCATCCACTACACGTACTTCTGTCAACTTTAAAAAACAGCAAACTATAAAAAAAGCTTAGTAATTATATACAGAATGCAATGTACGCTTCATACATAAACTTTTATGCAAGGCTGTTATGAGCCATGATACAGGTAGGTAAAAATCAAAGGAGAAAGCCCTAATATCTTCTGTCCAGAGAATGAGGTTGCAGAGTTAAAGTAGATGGTAAACAAATTCTTAGTCTGCTGATATCTCCACCCACTCACCCCTGACCTGAGGCCCATGCCTGATGATACATAGATATAAATTCCAATTTACCAGCTACTATAGGTATGATGGGACAACAAAAAGTTACTCCCAAATGAATCAAAGCCTGTACTGAAGTCATACACTGGATGTTTGTTATATACAATACCTTGACTATTGTATTTATAACTAAATAGCAAAATTAGAGAGGTTATTAAGCATCGAGTTTGTAGTCACAGCTGCAAAGCTCAAGGTACATAATAATATGCCTTTGGGCTACTTGGGCAGTTTCTAGTACAAATGTGCACAAGAGAAATTACAATGTAACAACTTGACCAAGACTGTAATCAAAAAATGAAAAGAGAAGAATTAAAGTTATGTGAATAGAAAGATTGCAGAAATTTCGACAATGAGATTTCAAGAATATTTGTGCTAGACCCACATTGATAAGCATGTAACAACTTCAGCTCATGAATAACAAGATCTGAGTGATATTCAATCATTCACCACACATAAAAAAATCATCATAAACTGCACTTCAAGTTCCTTGGATTTACTTGTGATCACAATATTTTATAACATAATCAGCAGGATCAGTAGCATGATAGTCTGGGACTGCTTCGGGATAATGTTGTATGTTGCTCTAACAGACAAGATTCAAAGGCAAGGATCTTGTCAAGCATCAATTCTATTTCCTTTGCAAGAACCAGACTGCTGGAGGAACTCAGAAGGTCAGACATCTGTGAAGACACAGGGATGATTGTCATTTCAAGTTAAAGTCCCCAAAACCACAAACAAATTTCTTTCTCTTACATTATCCACAGGTGGAAGGTGAGTAAAATGCATCACTGATGAATTTTTTTCTGAAATTTACTAATTTCTGTTACATACCTCGTGGGTATCTTGTGACTGTCTTATGACCATGATGTAATTGACTGTCTTATGAGTGTGATGTAATGGTTTTGTGGAGGTCACATGATGTAATTTTCCCACCAGTGTGAGGTCACGTGGTGACATGTTCCCAACAGGTGTAAAGGGGAACCCTGTTGTGACGCAGTTGAGTTTTCAGTTTAGTTCGTCAGTTACTCCGTTATGCTGCGTATTCATCTTATGACGCAGTTTCATTTTAAAGTGGAGTTCTACTTTTTATTGTAAGGTAAAATCGCTGTGCCAGCAGTTTCATCAATTGCTGCCAGTTTTGTTGGTGTATCTTTGATTTACCTTTACAGTAATATTGGAGAGTGAAGACCTTACGAAAGTACGAGAGCCTGAAGGATCGAATAAAGTTGAAGTCGTTCGGCGGTTTAATAAAGGATCGACCTTATTGAGTACTTGTTCAGAAATGGTGACCTGTATCTGAGATAATCCTGCAAGAGCAGGGAAGTTTGTGCAGGGTTCACTCACCAGAAAAAGGTCAGTTCCTTTAAGCCGTTTCATTTCCTTCGTTGTGAATCTTTTGGAGAATCAGCAGTAACGTCACGTCTTCGAAGAAATCCGTTTCTAGAGAAGTCTCTCCTTACCGACTATATAAATCACTTGGACCTTTGAATTTACCATTTTAAGAATTGTTTTCGAATTTACCCTTTCAATAACTGTTCCCGAGTTGGCATACAGAAGTTAACTTCCGGTTAAGTTTGTCGTTCGAGTACTTTCCTCTATTGTTGAGCAGAGTCTAATAAATGTTTGTTTGTTTTTGTAAAACCTGACTCCATTGTTGCCCGTCACGTGACATTTCAAATTACTATTTGAAATGACACGACAATAATTCTGACAAGGATAGTAGAACAAAATAAACACACGTTAAAACAAGCCCCCAAATGACTGCAATATTCTTGAAGCCACTCCTGACAGCATTTACAGATGGGCAATGAATATTGGCCCTGGCAGTCATGTCCCCAACCTGCAAATGAATAAAAATTTCCCTCAAATTCTGCTTGATGAAGAGACTGATATGCAGTCCAGATTTATCAACTGTAAAAATGCATAAAAGTTTAAGAATCACAAAGAAGAGAAGATCTGCAGATGCTTGAAATCAGACTAATACACACAAAATGCAAGAGGAACTTGGCAGGCCAGGCAGCACCCATGAAAAAAAATAAACAGTTGACGGTCCTGATGAAGGGTCTTGGCCCAAAATGTCGACTGTTTACTCTTTTCTATAGATGCTCCCTGGCCTACTGAGGTCCTCCAGCATTTTGTGTGTGTCACAGTAAAGATTAACTTATGTGTAGGTCTGTGATTGAAGATGGTTAATCATCTCATCCTACATCATTATTCTAAGTGATTAGCTTTGTAACATGCACATTGAAACATACAGTGAAATGCATCATTTGTGTCAAGTCAAATCAGGGGGATTGTGCTGGGCAGCCTGACATTTCAGGCGCCAAAATAGCATGCCCCAAACACATTAACCCTAACCATATGTCGTTGGAATGTGGAAGGAAACCAAAGCACCCAGAGGAAACCCAAGCAGTGACAGGGAGAATGGACATACAAACTCATTACAATTAGCTGGGGGAATCAAACCTCAATCTTAAAGATGGAGCTTAAATAGTATTATGCTAACCATTACCCTATCATGCCTTAACTTTCAACCAATTTCACCATTTTCATCAATGGCTTCTCTTCCATCAACAGATCTGAAGTGGAGATACTGATAGCATTTCCCTAGCATTCAGATACCACAGAAGTTACTAGCCATATATCAGTTCATGCCTGAACACAGCCTAGGCCATGCAATCCATGCTCAAAATGTACTCTCAAGAGTTAGATCAAGGACATTAGGATACAGGATGAGTAATAATGATGGACGTTTCATTTTCTGAGATGTTGCATATGAAATGTCTAATAGAAATCTCATCAATAAAAAAATACCACACCTGGGGGTACACGTATCTCAGAATAGGCAGCACAATGCAAGTATCCATCCTGATGTGCCACACTTCGAGATTGCAAAGGTAATTACATCAGAGATTCTTAAGGTCCTTCAGTCAAGAAATTACCAATTTAGGAAACAAGCCGATCCTCCAGATTCAAACATCAAAAACATGAGAAAATCTGCAGATGCTGGAAATCCAAAACAACACACACAACATCAAACATGTCTTTACTTATTCTTTCATCTTGGGCGGAGGTGCCAGGGTTGCAAATTTGTACTCTGCTAGTTAGATCTGAGAGTGGTGCCCCCTGTATTCAACTTGTGCTCTCAAGTATTGGGTTGAATATAATGATAGCCATGGACCAACGTCACATGGTCAGATTAGGATGTTGTACCACCACCATTGGGGAGAACCCAATTTCACGATTCTTCCCACTCTTTTCCCCACCATTCACCCTACCCCCAATTACCTTTACCGATATTAATTCAGGGAAGGAAGTCAGTAACTCTTGCAGTAAAACTCACAAACTCATGATGTCAAGATATACCTTCTGAGTGTAGAATTATTCGTGTCCAACAGTAAAACCATTGCCAAGCTGTCAGAACAAATGAGAAGGCTAAATCATGGCCAAAGGGCAATCCGTAAAATGGTCAGATTGACAGAAACATAAACCGTGCCATGTTGGGGGGCTCAAACTAAAAATACCTCCGATGAGTTGAAAATGCATTCATCAAGTGAGTGATTATAATGAGGAACTCTACCACAAGGAGCAATTTTTTTTAAAATGGCATGGATGCATTTAAGGAGAAGCATGATAAACTTATGGGACACATAGATGGTAGCGCTGATGGGAGGGAGCATATTTAGAGATTAAATATCAGATTGGACTTATTAAATTGTTCCTACACTCCAAATGTTAATGTACTTTCCTGTAAAATGTCATAATAAAATACCTAAAATTAAAACATCTGAGCTCAGTGTTTTAACATCCTCTGCAGTCAATTTCAACTTGTATATTGACTTTATTGTTTTTGATTTGTTTCTCTTGATATAGACCCTTTATGGTAGATTTCTTTGTATGAAATTCAACATTCCGCCCTGGTGAACTGCCAAATGGAGGGAAACGAAAATTGCTCATTCATTTCTTTTATGTGCTTCCCAAGAGTGAAAAGTTGATTGTTTTGGTGCTATTTCACTACAATAGTCTTTGCATGTTTTAAGACATGTGCATTGAATACAACATTTTCTTTAAGGTAGAATCATAAATGAAACTTCTGCAATATGCAGTTTGGCACATGAATTGCTTCAATAATTTTCATCTGTGAATGACTAGATCAAGTGGTGGTATAATCTGCTATAAACACAGGAGAACTAAAAACACCACAATAAGTTTACATGCAGAGAATTTAAATGGTTAAAATTATTTACAATCACAAATTAATCCCAATTTCTTTTGAACCATTAAATATCAAAAATAAAAACTGATAATTTATTTTCAAAGTATTATTGCAGAATTTGGCTTACACTTAATGCCTTAAGAGACACAAAAAATGTGTTTAAATTCTGCAGGTATCACTAATCAGAAATTGTCCATTAAAGGAGCATTTATAGAAAGTAAAAGTTCAAAGTTCAAAATAAAATTTATTATCAGAGTACATACATGTCACCATACACAACCCTGAGACTATTTTTCTGTGGGCATACTTAGCAAATCTGTAGAACAGTAACTGTAAACTGTAAACATCAGGAACTGTAAACAAGCTGTGCAAATGCAGATATAAATAAATAGCAATAAACAATGAGCATGTAATAACAACATAACAGAGCCTTTAAATGAATTCATAAATGAGTGTAGTTATCCCCTTTTGTTCAAGAGCCTGATGGTTGAGGGGTAGTAACTGCTCTTGAACCTGGTGGTGCGACTCCTGAGGCTCTTGTACCTTCTACCTGATGGTAACAGCAAGAAAAGAGCATGGCCTGGTTAATGAGGGATGCTGCTTTTCTATGGTAACGTTTCATGTTGATGTGATCAACATGACAAAATTACTTATATCTTCTAAATATAAAGCTTAGTCTGATTTTCCAAGTGTGAGCCAGTTCATCGTTTGTTCTGGTCACAATCGTTGAATCCTCCTTAGCACCTACTCAATTATTTCTGGCTAAGTTACTGCATGGCTCTGGGAACACCTTTATGATTTATTCAGTTCCCTCAAAAAAATTAAACTAGTAGAGTTGCTTCTCTTAATGCTCAGGCCCCAAGAAGCAGCAAGACTATTAGCAGTATCAATCAAGGTTATCAGATGTACTCTTTTCAAATGAGGAAAGAATTACATAATTTACATTAATCAAGTATGACCTACACTTCCAGGTGTCCACTTGCCACGTTTCTGATGCAGTCTAGACAGTTAAGAATTTGATTGTTTCTGTGGTATTCAAAAGGTTACGTTTGTCAGTAAAGGGAGAGGAGTATTACAAACTGATGCTACAATGTTTTGCTTTCATCCCTCAAGAGCAACTTGATTCAATGAATAGGATCTTACTCATTAACCATGGTTAATTCATCAATCTTTTTTAGCTGCTGTTGTCAACACAAATTTCAACTGCTGCCAATGATATAAAGTTCATTGGTATTAACTGTTAAGAGTTCAAAAACCCAATAGAATACTCTCAGAAACTACAATCTGATCCAAAGCTGGGTCAATGTGGAATGCAGCAAGATACATTTCTAAATACCTTCTCGCACAATGTTAAGTGTAGCTCACAGTTTTCAACACCTTACACCCCATTCCAATTATATATTTAGAGTTTCACCATTCCCAGATCAGTCCGAGTTTGTTTAGTAACGTCAGGAACAGGAAAGTACATCTCCTGGTTGATGTTGTTCACAACCAAGAAAATGAAAGGCACTGTGCAGTTTTTGTTTGCAGTTCATGTACAGGTTTGGACTCTAGAATGTTTTGCACTTAGCCCAGGATCAGCTGTGAAAATTCTGCTGAGATAACTGGTGCCATAAAGTCACAACTGGAACACACAAGCTTAGGGGTATTAACCCTTGGAAGGAGCATAAGAAGAGTAAGTCACTCATCCTGTCAGCAATGTTCCATGATTCAATTCGATTGTGACTCAATTTCAGCTCATTTCCATTTGCCTCAAGTTCAAGTTTATTCTCAGAGACATACATACCCACCAAATGCTAAGAAAATTAACTGATTGCACCTGCAGTGCTGTACATAACAGACATTTTAAACATAAGTTAACATAAACTTAAATTAGCATAACCTATAGATAACTACATGATAAAGTCAGCAAACAAACCAAATTATATTAGTGCAATTTGAAGAGAGAAAGGAATTATAGTACCCTGTTCAATAGACATCCATCATCAAACGCAGGGCCTCACAGTAGCGTTGTGGTTAGCACATTGCTTTAAAGCGCCAGTGATCACCAGTCGGGGTTCAATTCCCACTGCTGCTTACAAGAAGTTCGTACATTCTCCCCGTGACCTCTGGGTGCTTCAGTTTCATCCCGCACTCCAAAGATGTACTGCTGGATTTAGGGAGTTGTGGGCATGCTCGGATAACACAGGAAACATGGGGACACTTGCAGGCTGCGCAGCACAGTCCTCACTGATTTGATTTGACACAAACAACACTTATCACTGTACATTTTGATGTACATGTGACAAATAAAGGTCATCTATTAAAAAATTCTGCCAATAAACAGTTTTAAATTCTCCTCAAATTTCTTCTATGTAAACTGTTTTCTCAATTTACAAAACTGGTTGGATCTCTTTTAAAGATTAACTCGTATTATCCGTGGTCACTTTTGCAGAAGACATTATTTTTTCTCCAAATCAACCCAGTAATTTCCCCCCATAACCTAGTCCCCCTCAACCCGTCAACACAATAATCTGCAGTTTATGAGGAAATATTGAGAAACGTCTCACAGTGTTTTTATGTAGCTGACAGGAGCTTCAACATGTCCAGAGAAATGCAGAAGTCTCTGAGAGCGAATTGCTGCTGACCGAGGGAAAGCTGCCCGAGTCTGTGAACTTACTCATAGACATATAGTTGGAAGGGGTAGGTTGTGGAGATTCTCAACCACGTAGTGTGAAAAATCCACATCTAGATTCCACGCTGGGTTACAAGCAGCAAGAGGAGAGCACCTTCAGTCATTTCAGTGGAGAATACCTTCCATTTGGATTGCTTCCAAAGCCATGCTCAGACCACAGTATTCTACTTCACTTTTGCCACTGTAAATGGTGGAGGGATGTAATGAAGCAGCTGTGGAATAATCTGCCCTTCAGATGAGAGGTGAATGTTGAAATAAGCATTATTCAATAGGAGTCACTGGGGTGGGGCTGAGGGGGAAACAATGACTTTTATAGAGATTTCCACATTCACAACACAACACAACACGAAATCAACCTTGCCCTGTTGCAATAGTAAGTCCAGAAGTGGCAGTACTGGTAGGCTGGCCAAAGACACGAGCATCAAAAAGGTACTTGCAAAGGACAGTCCAGGGAACGGCTTTTACAGGGGGAAATTTACAGCAGGCATTCAGACATTCAGTGCCCAGTTTTGAAAAGAAGTATAATTACCAAACAGCATTATTGAGTCTGCTAAAAAGCTTCTATAGAGCATCTATAGTATGATTCACTACATAACTCACACAGGCTCTGACCATGTTATTGAGAGGGAGACTATGATCATCACAGTAGATGCAGAAGCTGAGCTCTCTTTAGCAGAATTTTCTCCAAAGGTTTGTAACGAGTGCATGCATTGGCCACAATTTGCCTCCAGGTTCTGCTTAGAGCAAGGGGAATGCTTCACCAGAACAAAGTGAGAGTAACACTGATGCAGAACCATATAATATGCCACCAGAACAGCAACTGTACACTGCTGCTGGGCCTTCAGAGGACCAAAGTCAGAGATTATCAGCCTTGCAGTAGGCCTCTTGTGAGTGCCAGAAGCCATCAGCTGCTGTGGCAAAATCCCTGGCAGGGGTTGTTGAAGAACTTCTACTGCTGTTGTTTTATCACTGCTGCACTGAAGCATCAACCTCTCACTTTTTTTAAAGTTTATGAATGGGATTTGAACCCACAATCTTCTGACTGAGGTGAAATTGTAACAAACCAAACAGGGTTGTCTCAATTGAGAATGAACAGCTTCAGTCTGCCCTCCTCTCTGAACCTGAGAGTACAAATCCAAGGAGGTACCTGCCCATGTTGCGACAATTCCATCAATTTGTAAGTCAATGAGACCAAAATTATTCTTTTTCGGCCACAGTCAGAACTTCCATAAGTTTGCTGAAGATGCTGTAACTTTAAATAAAGTCCCAGAAAAGAAAGAGAAGTGCTATGAAGAATGTCACAGAAAATGGTCCTAATCTTCTATCACCAGATTTACCACCCGCTGGCTAAAGAAATCCTTATCTCTGTTCTAAGGGATGTCCCTCTGGGTGAGTTATGATGTGAGAATGGGAAAGTCCATTCTAAACCTGTCCTGTTCTTGACTGATGGGCAGTCTCAACAGTTAGTGCGCACTTTGTCTTGCATTGAAAGGTAAAATTGTTTGAATAGCAGTTCTTGCACCTATAGAACAAGAAAAGAAAATCAGCTTGCCCCATTCACAACAATTATGGCTGATAATTGCTTTACTTCCTCTTCTGTGTCAGTTCCTGTGGCAGTCAGTTCTCTATTCTTGTAAATATTTATCTCTTTCCTCTTGAAAATTCCCACTGTGCTCTCCTTTGCCATCTTTGAGAATTTCAGAGATTCACCACACTTTGTGGAAGAAATTCTTTTGTACCTTAAGTTTTTTGTAACCCTGCCTCCACACTCAAGATTCTCCCAATAGTGGACATATCTCCATTCTGCCTCATTTCCAAAGAATTATGAATGCTTCAATAAGATCACTCCTTATTCTTCTAAACTCGAACGAACATAGATCATGTCAGCGACATAGCGACAGTTCCTAAAATAATCCACAGGAAGTTTATCAGATAGGAATTGACAAGTCATGTAAAAGAGATATGAAGGTAGCTGATGAATAACTTCCAACTTATTTCTCAAAACCTATATCCTTGATTAAGTGTGGGAAATGTTGAGAGTAATTTAGGTCAGGAATTAATTGCTGGAGGCAGCTGCAGAAGATACATAATAGGCTAATATTAGATGAGCACAGGGGACTGAAGGAACCAAGTTATAACATTTATTTATTTATTTATTCAGATACAGCACAGGGTAGGCCCATACGGCCCTTCAAACTATGTCACCCAGCAATCCTCCAACTTAATCCTAGCCTAATTATCAATAATTTATAATCACCAATTCACCTGCCAACCGGTATGTCTTTGGCTGTGGGAGGAAGCAGAAGCACCTGGAGGCAACCCACGTGGTCACAGGGGAATGTACAAACTCTTTGCAGGCAGCGATGGGAATTGAACCTATGTCACCTGTATTGTAAAGTATTGTGCTATTCACTTTGCTGCCATGCTGCCCCATGCCTTGGGGAAAACTTAAATGAGGATGACAATCTTAAAATTGTGGCTCTGAACAATTATCTCTCACACATTTCAGACAGGAAGGACTGGTCATTTAAATTGATAACTATAAAGCTCAGAATTCAAAGGGAGATGTGATGATGAAAATCATTATGAAATACAAGTGCATTCAATTTTGCTTTCAGAAATAATTTTACCTTTGAGGTGATGGCCAGCAACATCTCCAAGAAAAAGATTTTCCTTCTGCATTTTCAGTCTAAGCTTTTTTTTTGCACTGGGAGCATAGAGTTCTTTCTCCCAGTCATAATTTTCCATTAGTAGCTGAAGACGCCAAGATACAGAAAAAAAGATGTTTTGCAGACCCAAAAGGAGAAGTGAAAAAGAAATTTTTGAATCCACTGGTATTTAATGGCACAATACACAAAGAGCTGGGGGAACACAGCAGGCTATGCAGCATCTATGCAGATAATGGACAGTGAATATTGTGGGTCAAGACCCTTCATCCGGTCTGAAAGAAAAGTGGGGGTGGGGTATAATAGGATGTGGGGTAGGAAGGGATAGAACAAGAGCTGGCAGATGATAGATGGATCCAGGTGAGGGGGTGATAGTGAAGCGAATGAAAATGAAGTGAGAAGCGGGGAGATGATAGATGTAAGTTACAAAGGGCTAAAGGTAATGGAATCAATCAATGAAGGTACAGCATGAAATAGTAGGGAGGGAAGAAGAGGGAGGGAGGAGTAAGAGGGAAGAAGAGGGAGAGAGTGTGAGAGGGTAATGTAAAACAAGTGCTTCGATACTTCCACCTTTCTCACGGAAATGAGATAAGAGATTACATTTGACATGTGTGAACTGATGAAAAGATGGAAAGAACAATACACACCATAATCAAATTCCCGTTCAATCAGACCACCAGCATGTTCTCATTGCCACAGTTGTTCATTTTATCAGCTAATTAAGGGTTGAAATTTATGGGTTGTATTCTTCTAATATAAGAATATATTAGATATTCTATTGGTTTACTCTTGGCTTTTAATTGTTATTAAGGAAAGTCATCCAGTTTGGATTAGTAGAGAGTCATATAGATATGATAGGGGGTACTATCATCCAGCAGCACTCACATGCTTTGAGAGGTTGGTTATATCTAGAATCAACTCCTACCTAAGCAAGAATCTGGACACACTGCGATTTGCCTCTCACCACAAAAGGTCTACAGTGGATACGACCTCATTGGTTCTTCATGTGACTTTAGATCACCTGGACAATACTAGTATTTGCATCAGGCTGCTATGTATTGACTACAGCTCAGCGTTTAACACAATCATTCCTGAATTTTTAATCAAAAAGCTCCAAATCCTGGGATTCTGTACCTCCCTCTGCAACTGAGCCCTTGACTTCCTCACCAGAAGACAAACGTCTGTGCAGATAGGAAATAACTCCGCTGATAATCACCACTGACACATATCAAGAATGTATGCTTAGTCCACTGCTCTACTCTCTCTGTGGTTAGATACAGTTCAAATGCCATCTACAAATTTGCTGATGACACCACTATTGTTGGAAGAATCTCAGATGATGATGACAAAGTGTATAGGGGCGAGTCAGATCAGCTGGTTGAGTGGTTTTGTAGTCACAACCTTGCACTCAATGTCAGTAAAACCAAAGCATTGATTGTAATCTTGCACTGGACGTCAATAAGACTAAAGAATTGATGGTGGACTTCAGAAAGGGTAGAATGAGGGAACACACCCTAGTCCTCACTGAGGAATCAGACATGGAAAAGGTGAACAATTTCATATTCCTGGACATCAAACATCCCTGACAACCTATCCTGGGCCCAACATATCAATGCAGTTACAAAGAAGGCACAACAGCAGCTAAATTTCATTATGAGTTTAAGGAGATTTGGTATGTCACCAAAGACACTCACAAATTTCTACAGAGCATTCTAACTGGCTGCATCACCATCTGGTGTGGGGGGAGCACTGCACAGGATTGAAATAAGCTGCAGAAATTTTTAAACTCAGTCAGCTCCATCATGGGCACCAGCTTCCCCAACATCCAGAGATTGTCAAGGAGCGATCCTTCAAAAAAGTGACATTCATCATTAAGGACCCCCATCACCCAGGACATGCCCTCTTCTCATTGCTACCATCAGTGGGGAGGAACAGGAGCCTGAAGGCACACACTCAAGCATTCAGGAATAGATTCTTCCCCTCTGCCAGCAGATTTCTGAATGGACATTGAACCCATAAACATTCATTTTCTATTTTGCATTACTTATTTAATTTAACTTTATATATCTATACTTCTTACAGTAACTTGCAGTTTTTATTATAAATTACAATGTACTACTGCTGCATTACAAAAGTCATGACCTACACCAATAATATTAACCCTGATTGTGATTCTGATATGCAGCAAGGAAATTGGCCTTTCAGCCCAACTAGGCCATGCCCTCCAAGATGCCTTCCTGACCGAACCCATTTGACTGTATTTATTCCATATTTCCCTAAACCTTTCCTACCCATAAAACTGTTCAAACGTTTAAACTTCATTCAAACAATGCATCAATTTTCAGTCTCTTCTAAGTTAAAACTCGCACTAATAATGATGTGTTCACAATTCAGTCTAACAGAACTAATAAAAACATACAACATAATAACAGACCAAAGTCATTACCATGATATCAGCAGTATGCCAGAACAATCAAGCCTGACCATTAGCTCACATGTATACACATTGAAAACAGAGTAGCCATGTGCAACATCTCTAACAGGATATTCATGAAAATACAAATTCTCCACTATCCATGCTTATTCTTTACAGATCATATTGACCAAGAAAAGATGTTTCCAAGTAGGTCTTTGAGGTGTCTGCATTTTCAATCCACTGAAATGTTCTCTCTGAAGTAAAATCTACTCAAGTTCCAGAAAATAAGAATTACCCACTAATAAAGATCTTACATTTCTGCCACTTTTTAATTAATAGGAATTAGCCAGTTTAATAGGATTTTACAAGAAGCAAAATTATGATTGATTGAATATACAAAACAAGGATTTCATTAGACAGCAATTTATCAATTACTACCTAGAAATGTAATGTTCTTCCTCGAGCAAGTATGGTATAGCTGACAACTTGAATTAATCTTAGTATTTGAATACTTACTATATGAGGTACTTTCAGATGTCCCTCTTATCTCTGGTGTTCCATCCAGTCATAAAGGAACTCTGCCCCATTGCCTACTCATATTTTTAAGTTAATTCCTTTTCGACAAATGAACAGGGCTATATTTCAACTACCATCATTCGTACCACTAATACAGTATCTTTAACAGCTTGATGTGTGATTCAAAGCATCCAGTGCACTAATTAGTTTTAGGAAACCAGAAATATAATTGGATTGAAGGCATTTGTGTTCATTCAAAAGCTGAAAACTAACCAATACGATAGATGCAGATAGTGTTTGTCCTGCTACAAAGTCAGATGAGATATTAGTCATGCTCAATTATGCTAAAAAGGTGCGCACATGAATATTCTTTACCATAAAAATGCCACGCTGGGTGAATGGCTAGCCGAAAAGAGTCAATGGAGATATGAAAACAGAGGATTTGTCAGATAATGTTGTGGATGAAGAATCCAAGAGGAGAGATCATATCGTAAAGGGGGCATTTGAAGGATTAATAAGAGAGTACATCAGTGAACTAAATGCTTCTTCCTAAGATCAAGATGCACATCCTAGAAAGAAGAAAATGAGTGGGAGTGGAAACGTGAGCAGGATTGGGACGGTGAGCGAGACCATGATAAGGATCATGAGAGAAACAAGGATAATGAAAGGGACTGTGACCAAGAAAACATGATAAATAGAGAGAGGAAGAAGCTAAGATCAGGAGAGAAGCAAGGATCAAAGTAGATCCAGAGAGAAAAGCCAGGAAAGGAGGAAGAAAGATGTCCAAATCTGTCAGAACCACTTCCTGCAAGCTCAGAATCAACTCTGACAACCACCATGGAGAAAACCCCAGAGCCTGAGATTGTTTTCACAGCCAGAAGACTCACCTGCCAAGCATAAGGAGATTATCATAAAAGAGTAAGAAAGCCTCCATAGTATATGTACTGTGTATAAGTTGGGATGCATTCTATATTGAATTGGAGTTCATAGCTAAGCAGGGAAGAATGTTGTGCATTTAATATTTCAGTAATATTTGATTAATATTGTAAACACTTTGTTACATTAGGTATTCTTTGTTGCTTACATAATACATTGTAGGTTATATGTAAAAGTACATAAATCACACCAGCATGTGATTCGTGTGCGCCTCGCTTAAAGTAAAAACTAAACTAAGACCTGTTCTCCTGGGATCCCATCTTTTCCTTACAATTTGCTTTATGTTTTGGAGTTACAGAACATTACTGTTAAATAGCAACCTAACAAAACTGTGTGGTTATTGTCACTACAACAGCACCATTGAGCGTATCCTTGTGAAAATTTTCTTTTCTACAGCAGAAAACATCTTAAAGTTGATTTCCTTTGAGCCCAGTTCTGAAAGGTGCTGGAGTGTTAGGTTTAATAGATGTTGCTTACAATTTTGACTACTATGGTGCTGTTGTAGTCCAAATACAGTGCTAATAAATCTTATTAAAATGGTTCATAATGCAGATGCTTGTGAAGTAAGATGTTTCCATTTTTGCTAAATCTGATTACCAAATATTGAAAGCATAATTCAATATCAAGTATTGGTAACACAAAGCCATGCTCATTCCAGCATATACTGTACACAACTGCCTCAAATACAAATACTATACAGTGGTCATGGCAATCTTCAGCAGAACTGTTCAAATAATGCCCCAAAAAATCAACCAAAACAGTGAATGTTAGGAAAACATTCCAAATAAAATAGCAAAAATGTGAAAATATTAATACAATATCCAAAACATCGCATCATTTGCCTTGTAGATCTTATTTGACTTTTATATGTGCATGTTGCAAATGAAATCAGTTGTCTATCAAGTCTTTGCATAATGTATAAACAAACACACAATGCTTTTGTCCAAAACCACTCTATTCTGCAACAGTTTCCCAGGCAATGATTTTGGAAAGCCATGTCTCATTAATTTAAGGAACAGATCTCAAATCACGCTAGTGTATCCTATTCGAAGTATAAGTCTTGTAAGACAGGTTATCTCCAATTTTCTATCATTTCTTTTAATTCTTTGCAGTGGATTTCAGCAAACAGTAGCTATCAGGAATTTTATTGTTGCATTTGCAATAATCCTAACTGTATAAAACTTTTATCTTGCGTCCAATAGCCTGTTTAAAAGTAAACACATACTTTGGCACCATTAGCACCGGTGAACCACAAGGCTGTGTATTTAGCCCCTTGCTCTACTTGCTTTATACTTATGTCTGTGAGACTAAACACAGTTCCAATGTCATACTTAAGTTTGCTAACGACACCACTGTTGTTGGCCAAATCAAAGATGGTGGTTGAATGGTGCCACAACAAGAACCTCTCACTCAACATCAGCAAAACCTGTGGTAAACCATATATATATGTTGTAACTGGGTTACCTGTCTGGACACACCTCTCTGCTGACTGCCCCTGTGGCTCCTCCCACAGACCCCTGAATAAAGGCAATTGCGCTATTGCTCCTCCTCCTCAGTCCAGGGGCAGACACTCAGCATGGTGGAGGTCACATTTTACTGCTAATAAAAGCCTTTCAGTATTTACTCTACTTCTAGTCTTTTGGAGTTATTGATGGTGCATCAAAACCAAAGAGCTGATTATTGACGACAGAAAGCGGAAATCGGTGGTCCATGAGCCAGCCCTCATTAGGAGATCGAAAGTGGAGAGGAAAGTTTCTTCAAACTCCTATCATTTCAGAGGATCTGCCCTGGAACCAGCACATAAATGCCATTACAGAGAAGGCACAGCAACACCTTTACTTTCTCAGAACCTTGCACAGATTCGAAATGTCATCTAAAATTTTGACAGACTTCTAAAGGCGCACTGTTGAGAGTATACTGACTGGTTGCATCACGGCCTGATATGGAAACACCAATGGCCAAGAATGGAAATGCTTACAAAAAATGGTGGATACATCCCAGTCCATTACAGGAGAAACACTCCCCACCTTTGAGCACATCTTCAAGGAGCACTGCCACAAGAAAGCAGCATCTATTAACAAGGACCTCCATCCAGGCCATTCTCTCTTCTCACTGCTATCATTGTGAAGGAGGTAGAGAAGCCTTAGGTTCCACAGCACCCACTTCAGAAACAGTTATTACCCCTCAACTATCAGGATCCTGAACCAGTATGGATGACTTAAGTCACATCAACACTGAACTGATTCCAATACTTATAGACCTACTCGCAAGACTCTACAACTTATGTTCTCAATATTGTTAATTCAATTATTATTATTATTATTCATTTTTTGAGTGTTTGCAGTTTGTCTTCTTTTGCACATTGGTTGTCAGTCTTTGTGTGCAGTTTTTCATTGGTTCTACTGCATTTCATTATTCTACTGTGAATGCCTACAAGAAAATGAATCTCAGGGCAATATATAGTGACAAATGTACATTCATAATTAATTTACTTTGAACTTTGTCATTTCTTCACAGCTCAATAACAGAATGAATGTTACATTTTTTCCCATTCTTCACTGAATAGTTCAGCCTTGCTGAATACCAGTGAATGAATGTTTAATGTACTGCATTAACGCCTCCTTTAAAAGCAACTGACAGGACATTTTCATGACCCACTCAGCATTAATATAATATTAACCTGTCATTCAATTTCAGTGGCCTTCCTGTAGCAGTATTTCTGACAATGTGAAATACCCATCATATTTGAAAAGGATTACAGTTGCAAACTAATGCAGAACAGTGATGATTTAGATCATTGGTAAATGCACTAATCCTCAGAGGACACAAGCTGTGGTACATAACAAAATCTTTATACAAAATTCAAGAACTGCTGTTAATTTACCAGATGAGCAATCCGGAGATTTGACTTCAAATCCCTACCAAAGTAGCCGTGCGATTTAAAGTTAGTCAATTATGTGGCATTTGAGGGAACAAAGAACTTGTCTTAATAATAATGACAATGAAAACTAGCAAACCATTGTAAAAAAAACATTGGCTTCACGAATGTCCAGTAAGATAGTTAAATCTACCACCCTTACATTGTCTGGCCTAACTGAGAGTCCTGGCCTGATGTGGTTGAATCTTAAAGGCCCTCTGAAGTGGCCTAGCGAGTTGCTCTGTTGTTCATTACTGTAACAAACAAACAGGCAAAAAAAAACCTGGCATGGAACTTGGACATGGCACAGTTGATCCCAGGCCAGATGATCTTACCAAGAATTCCTCAAATTTCTGAGGACTTGGAGAACCATCACATAAACTAATCAAGCAACAGCCTGTCACAGTCAGACGCACAGAATCATACCTGTCATACATTACTAGAGATCCGCTCCATCACAATCCAATAGGATTAATCCATTGGACATAGTAGCACTTTGGTATATACGGAGGGGGGGAAGGTGCAATAGACTACTGAACCTCAATATTGACCCAGGACCTTATTAAGTCTCATGTCATCATGTCAAATACAAGCGAAAAAACCTTCTCCTGGTTTTGGCTTTCTGTTTTCCCTTAGATGATGCATCGCTGTTTCTCCACACTGAGCCATAGGGAGGCAGCAAGGCTGTAGAATATACTGTACAAATAAAGCAGACAGAGCCCTGAAGGATCTGGGTGCTCTGCTCTCTGCTGGGCTTGGACGAGGACAAGGGATGAACCAATATATCCAAGGAAGATCCGCTGAGAGAAATGACCTATATCTACAAGGAAACTACTGTACTGTGCAAAAGTGTTTGGCACATATATGTAGCTAGGATGCCTAAGACTGTAGTAATTTTATGTTTTTCACTGTACTGCTGCCACAAAAAAATATGAATGATGACAAAACCCGATTCTGCTATGGGTCTCTATTGTGGACTGACAGTGGGAGAGTGGCAGGGAGTGGGGAATCATGATTGGGAAAAGGGGAAGGGAGAGGGAAGGGGTCAGGAAGCACCAGAGAGATATTCTGTCATGATTAATAAACCAATTGTTTGGAATCAAATGACCTTGCCTGGCATCTCAGGGCTGGGTGTGTCTGCACCCGCACAACCCCCACCCCTGGCCCTCCTTCTCTGCCACCCATCCCACAACACTCCACCCTTACCTTCCCAATATCCTTTGTTCCTGCCAGACTAACAAGCTTGCTCTCTGCTCTATGTTGACAAATAGAGTACTGTGCAAATGTCTTAGGCAGCCTAAATATATATGTATATATGCCTAAGGCTTTTGCACAGTACTGTTTCCCATGTTCAGAGCTAGGACAGCTTCCATCACATTGCGTGCACTATTAACATGCTAAATGGAATAGACTTGGGGCAAATCTAGCATCTCAAAACTGGGAATCCATGCTCTTGTCAATCATCAATAGCAGCAAAACATTCACCATCTCAGTCTTTAATCTCATGGTTGAGCAATCCATCACTCTGCTATAGCAAGCAAGCCAAAGGATGAACTGTGGTGCATTGAGTGTGGAAAGGAACTTGAGGCATTCAGCAAATGATGATGTGCCAGCCAAGTGAAACTACAGAACAGGAAATTGTGCTTGCTTAACGGCACAAAAAAAGCATCAACAGGCAGAGGAAAGTGATTAGCAAAACCACAGATCAGATCAAAATTATTTTCCTTACATCATGAGTTTTGTAGTGGGGATGTCCCTTTAAGTTTGCACATGATTTAATCCCATTCACTATTTCTCAGCTATAGCTCATGATTGTGTGCAACAAACCAAGCCAATATTCAGTAATGGGATGGAGTAGAAAGTAACATCAATATCACCAAAGCAATAACTAGTTCAAACAAGTAAGCGTTTAACCACTTACTCTTGAAATGCAATAGCATTACCATCATTGAGATATCTTAATTGCTGGCAGAAACACATTTAGACCAATCACATGAACACCGTGACTACAAAAGCAGGTCAGATTGACTATCTTGCAGTGAGTGCCTCATGCCTTTATAATCCAAGGCCTTTCCCTCATTAACAAAGCAGAAATCAGGAGTGTAATGGAATGCTCTCCATTTGCCTGGATCAATGCAATTCCGACAACTTCAAAAAGATCAATACCATCACAGACCTTGCAGTGATTGGGGATGATCAGCCATGATCACAGTGAATGGCGGTGCTGGCTCGAAGGGCCGAATGGCCTACTCCTGCACCGATTGTCTATTGTCAGTAACACCGGCTCTTCACTGTTTTTGGGTCAAAATCCTATTATTTCTTCTGCTTCTGATTCCAGCCCAAAACAGTGCTCACCTTAACCTCATATTTGAGCCCGGATGCTTCCACATTTACTGAATCATCCTCCATTGTTTCTGCCACCTCCAACAGGATTCCACAGGCCAACAGATCTTTCCCTCCATTTTAAATATTCTGAAGGGAACACTTTGCGTGTTACTTTCTGATCTGCTCTTTCATATCCAATCTGAACTCCCTTTTCTCAAAGATTCTCCATGAAATTGCAGGAGATTCTACAGATACAAAGCAGAGGTGCTGAACCATAAGACCATAAGACAAGGGAGCAGAATTAGGCCATTCAACCCATCGAGTCTGCTTTGCCATTTCATCACGGCTGAGTCATTTCCCTCTCAACCTCATTCACCTGCCTCCTCCCTGTAACCTTTCATGTCCTGACAAATCAAGAACCTATCAACCTTGGTCTTAAATATACCCAATCACCTAGCCTCCACAGCCGACTGTGGCAACGGATTCCACAGATGCACCACCCTCTGGCTAAACAAATTCCTCCTCATCATCATTAAAAAGTGACATCCCTCTATTCTGAGGCTATGCCCTCTGGTCCTAGACTCCACTATCATAAGAAACATCCTGTCCACATCCACTGTATCTAAGCCTTTCAACATTTAATAGGTATCAATGAGATTCCTCCTCATTCTGCTAAACTTCAGTGAGAAAAGCCCCAGAGCCATAAAATCCTCCTCATACAATAAGCCTTTAATTCATGGAATCATTCTCGTGAATCTCTTCTGAACTCTCTCCAATGTCAGCACATCGTTTCTTAGATAAGGAGCCCAAAACTGCTCAGAATACTCAGGTGAGGTCTCAACAGTACCTTATAAAGCCTCAGTTTTACATAGTTGTGCTTATATGTTAAGGATCCGGCCTGAGCACTGGGTCGAAGGGCCTCTGCTGGTAGCGCTGGATCACAACAGTCTATAATTTCTGTTTTCTTTCACCCGGCCATGTGGGTTCTGGCCCAGCCCTTTTCCTTTTTGAACTTCCTCCAATTACCTGCTTGTCTCCTCATTTGCACCCCCGTTTCTAATTTTCACTCATTACCCTGTCCAGTTAAACCCTGTCTTGACTAGCATTCTCTGCCAGTTCGTCCCAGTTCTGACCCGTGTTGTTCTAGCCTGTCATTGTGACTTCTACCAACCGATTTTGCCTGATTCTGTGTTTTGGATTTTGCCTGTTCCTGGACCTGATCTTTGCCTGTGTGCTCAAAATTGTCTGCCTTGCCTGACTGCCTTTCCTGGTAAGACCTCTGCCTGCCATTTTGGATTCGTGCCTGCCTTCTGTTTTTGAAAGACTGTTGCCTTTGTGCTCCCTGATAAATCCTGGTGGAAAAAGTATTCACTGGTCTGCACTTGAGTCCCACCGAAACCCGACAGAACGAACTGGCCAAGATGGATTCAGCGGACCCCAATCAGGTGCATGAGGCCCTCTCCCGACAGCGTGTGTTGTTAGGCAGACATGAAACACAGTTCACCTCCATCAACCAGTTGATGGAAGCCTTCTCCGCCACTCTGAGCAGCATAGCCTCCCAGCTACAGCAGATTCAGCTGGCGCTGAGCTCTAACCTGCCTTCTCTCGCTGCGCCATCAGCCTCACAGGCTCCAACCCAACCAGCCCGAGAGCCCCGTTTACCTCCACCTGAACTTTACAATGGTGAACCAGACACCCGCAGATCCTTCCTGTCTCAATGCTCACTGATTTTTGAGCTGCAGCCCACTACCTTTCCCACTGATCCATCCCGTGTCGCTTACGTTATTCATGCTGCTGTCAGGAAGAGCAAGAGAGTGGGGTCTGGGGGGGTCACAAAGAACCACCAGGATGCATCTGACCTCTTCCCAGCCAGCACCCAGATCCTCTTCCCCGAGTCCTCAGTCACCCCCATGCAGATTGATCGTACCTGTCTGTCTCCTTTGGAAAGAAGGAGGAGAGTCAGTACCAACTCCTGTCTGTATTGTGGTCAGGCCGGTCACTATGTATCTACCTGTCCCGTAAAAGCCAACGCTCGCTCGTAAAGAGGGGACTACGGGCGAACAGTACTTCCTTCCCCTGGTTCCCTGTTACTCGAACCCTGCTACCTGCTTTTATACTGGCTGAAGGGAGAGACGCATCGTTTCAGTTTTTATCGACTCTGGGACTGAGGGAAACTTTATCAGTTCCAACTTTGCGGCCAATCTCGGGATGCCACTCTCCCGTCTGAAGCAACCCCTGGAGGCCAGCGGCTTAACCGGAGCGAAACTTGCCATGGTTACCCACTCTACAGCTCTGGTGAGTCTCCTCGTTTCTGGCAATCACCAGGAGAGCATTGCCTTCCATGTGATAGATTCCCCCAAAGCTGAAGTTGTGTTAGGCCACCCATGTCTAGCTCAGCATGGTCCACACATTGATTGGTCTAATAAGAGTGTTAAGCTGGAGTCCTTTCTGCCTAAATCATTGCCTGTGTGTTGCTCGTGCTACTCAAAGTCTGATCCTCTGCCTACAGAAGAGTTTCCCGATCTGTCCTCTGTACCCCCTGAATATCTGGACCTAAAGCTGGTATTCAGCAAGACTCGGGCCACCACCTTACCCCCACATCGCCCCTATGACTGCGCTATAGATCTCCTTCCGGGAACCACGCCACCTAGGAGCCGCCTGTATTCCCTGTCTCCACCTGAAAGGGAAGCGATGGACAAGTGTATCCAGGAGGCCCTAGCTGCAGGAATTATCTGTCCTTCTTCCTCCCCAGCAGGTGCAGGGTTCTTCTTTGTGGCCAAGAAGTATGGGTCCCCGCATCCTTGCGTGGACTATAGAGTCTCAATGAGGTCACCATTAAGAACTGCTATCCTCTTCCTCTTATGTCATCTGCTTTTGAATTGCTCCAGGGTGCTTCTATCTTCTCCAAGCTCGATCTCCGCAACGCTTACCATCTGGTCCGCATAAGAGAGGGAGGTGAGTGGAAGACCGCGTTCAATGCACCATCTGGGCACTACCAATATTTGGTAATGCATTTTGGACTTTCTAATGGTCCTGCTGTGTTCCAGTCCCTGGTGAATGACGTCCTCAGAGACATGTTGAATCAATTTGTATTTGTGTACTTGGACAACATTCTGATATTTTCTAGGTCCCTCTTTGAACACATCCAGCACGTCCGTCGGGTGCTCCAACGACTCCTGGAGAATCAGTTATTCGTGAAGGCAGAGAAGTGTGAATTTCACCGGAGTTCAACTTCATTTCTGGGATATGTGGTCAGCGCTGGAGGAATCCAGATGGACCCTCAGAAGATCAAGGCGGTAGAGGAGTGGCCACAACCCGCCTCTCGACGAGATGTCCAACACTTTCTTGGGTTTGCCAACTTCTGTTGCCGATTCATTCAAAATTTCAGCATCCTGGCCGCCCCGCTTACTGTTCTAACCTCCTCCAAGTTGAAGCATCTGGAATCCAGCAGCTGAGAAAGCCTTTACTGATCTAAAGACTCGTTTCATACGGCACCTATCCTCCTTCAGCCTGATCCTACAAGGCAGTTTCTTGTAGGGACCGATGTCTCTGATGCAGGAGTGGGGGCTGTACTGTCAGTGTTCAGCAGAGAATGACAAGCTACACCCGTGCTCCCCCCCACAAATTTTCACCCGCAGAACGCTACTATGACATCGGCAATCGAGAGTTATTGGCTGTTAAACTTGCTCTTGAGGAATGGCGGCATTGGCTTGAGGGAACGACTACTCCCTTTCTAGTCTGGATGGATCACAAGAACCTGGAATATATCCGTTCAGCCAAACGCCTCAACTCCCACCAGGCTCGGTGGTCCCTGTTTTTTGCTTGTTTTAGATTCACCCTGGCCTACCGTCCTGGCTCTAAGAACGGCAAGCCTGACGCGCTCTCCAGGCAGTTTCCAACAACCGAGGTGCCCGAGGTTACAACCATTCTCCCCAAGCAACGTCTGGTCGCCGCAGCACAGTGGGAGATTGAATCTGTGGTCCAGTCTGCCCAGCAGGGTGAGTCTGTTCCTAGTACCTGCCTTGCTAATCTATTGTACATTCCCCAGTCTGTCTGCTCCCAGGTTCTCCAGTGCGGAGACACCTCCAGACTGGCATGTCACCCTGGCATCAGATGCACGACGGCTTTCATCAGTCGAAGATATTGGTGGCCATCCCTGAGGAAGGATGTTGAGAGCTTTATTTCTGCCTGCCCAGTCTAGCACAGAACAAGACCTTCAGCCAGCCACCAACTGATCTCCTGCAACCCCTGCCTGTTCCTAGAAGGCCATGGTCACACATTGCACTGGACTTTGTCACCGGACTCCCTCCGTCCGACGGTAACACTACCGCTCTTACCAGAGTGGATCGTTTTTCTAAATCGGTCCACTTAGTTCCCCTTCCCAAGCTGCCCTCTGCCAAGGAGACTGCCAACCTGGTGACTCAGCATGTTTTCCGTAGTCACAGTCTCCCCGTCGAAGTGGTATTTGATAGAGGTTCGCAATTCACCTCCCACTTTTGGAAGGCCTATTGCAAACTACTCAGGATCAGGGTTAACTCTGGGTTTCATCTACGGAGTAATGGCCAGACCAAGCGTGCTGATCAGCAGATGGAGGTGATGCTCCCTGGGTCGAGTACGCCATTAATTCTTTGCCTTCTGCTTCATCAGGTTTATCACCATTCCAGTGCTGTCTTGGCTATCAACGCTCCTTATTTGTATCTCAGGAGGAGGAAGTGGGCGTTCCCTCAGCCGAAGCGTTTGTCCAGAGGTGTTCACAGACCTGGAGACGAGCCTGAAAGGCGCTGCTTCAATCTATAGCTGGAATGAAACAGCAAGCAGACCGTCACCGTATTGAGGCCCCCCCGTTACCGCCAGGGTCAGAAGGTGTGGTTATCTTCGTGTGACATCCCCTTGAAGGTGGACTCCCGCAAGCTGGCGCCACGCTACATTGGACCTTTCCCCATCACCAAGGTGATCAGCCCTTCGGCGGTACGTCTAAAACTACCACCTACCCTTTGCAGAATCCATCCTACATTCCATCTGTCATGGATTAAGCCCTTTGTCTGCAGCCCCCTCCCCCTCCCCATCTCATCGATAGCTCAGAGACCTTCACTGTGCGCCAATTACTGGACATTCGACGCAGAGGTTGTGGACTGCAAAACCTCGTTGATTGGGAGGGCTATGGCCCTGAAGAGAGGAGTCGGGTTCCCGCTCGAGATATCCTGGATCCCTCTCTCATTAAGGACTTTCATAGGAGCCATCCCGTACCAGCAAGGAGGGTGTCTGGAGATGCCTGAGGTGGGGGGGGCTACAGTTAAGGATCTGGCCTGAACACTGGGTCGAAAGGCCTCTGCTGGTAGCTCTGGATCACAACAGTCTATAATTTCTGTTTTCTTTCACCTGGCCATGTGGGTTCTGGCCCAGCCCCTTTCCTTTTTGGACTTCCTCCAATTACCTGCTTGTCTCCTTATTTGCACCCACCTGTTCCTAATTTTCACATTACTCTGTCCATTTAAACCCCGCCTTGACTAGCATTCTCTGCCAGTTTGTCCCAGTTCTGACCCGTGTTGTTCTAGCCTGTCATTGTGACTTCTGCCAACTGATTTTGCCTGTTCTTGGACCTGCCTTTTGCCTGTGTGCTCTGGATTGTCTGCCCTTGCCTGACTGCCTTTCCTGGTAAGACCTCTGCCTGCCATTTTGGATTTGTGCCTGCCTTCTGTTTCTGAAAGACTGTTGCCTTTGTGCTCCCTAATAAATCCTGGTAAAAATTATTCATTGGTCTGCACTTGAGTCCCACTGAAACCTGACATTATATTCTAGTCCTCTTGAAATGATCACTAACATTACATTTGTCTTCTGCACCACCAACTCAACCTGCAAATTAACCTTTAGTAAATCCTGCATGAATGCTCCCAAATCCCTTTGAATCTTGGAGTTTTGAATTTTCTCCCCTATAGAAAACTGCCAATGCTTCTACTCCTTTGACCGAAGTGCATGACTTTACACTTCCTGACACTGTATTCCATTTACTACTTCTTTGCCAATTCTCCTAATCTGTCCAAGTCAATCTGCAGCCTCACTACATCCTCAGCACTAACTGCACCTCCACTTATCTTTGTATGTTTTGCAAACTTGGTCACAAAGCCTTCAATTCTATCATCCAAATCATTGGCATATGACATAAAAATAAGTGGACCCAAAAACAACCTCTGCAGAACACCATTAGTTATACATAGCCAATTAGAAATGGTTCCCTTTATTCCCAAACTTTGCCTCCTGCCAATCAACCAATGCTTTGTCAATGCTAATATCTTTCCTGTAATACCATGGGCCTTTGTCTTGTTAAACAGCTCGTGTGCAGTACTTCGCCAAAGACCTTCTGAACATCCAAGTACACAACATCCATCAATTTTCCTTTGTCTATCCTGCTTGTTATTTTCGCAAAGATTTCTGATAGATTTGTCAGGCAAGATCTTTCCCTTGAGGAAACCATGCTGACCATGGCCTATTTTATCATGTGTTCCAAAACCACATTATTAACATTTGACTCCAATATCTTCCCAATCATTAAGGTCAGGATAACTGCCCTATAATTTCCTTTCTTCTGCCTTCCTCTGTTCTTGAAGAGAAGAGTGACATTTGCAATTTTCTACTCCTCTGGAACCATTCCATAATCAAATGATTCTTGAAAGATCATTACAAATGTCTCCATAATGTCTTCAGCTCCCTCTTTTAGAACCCTTGGGTGCAGTCCACCTGATCCAGCTGACTTCATACAGAGTGTAAGGGCTGCCATATGAGGAACGTTTGGTAGCTCTTGGGCTGTATTCCCTGGAGTTCAGGAGAATGAGGGGGGATCTCATAGAAACATTCCGAATGTTAAAAGGCCTGACAGATTAGATATGGCAAAGTTAATCCCATGGTAGGGAATCCTAGGAAAAAAGGGCATGATTTCAGAATTGAAGGACGTCCTTTTAGAACTGAGATGCGGAGAAATTACTTTAGTCAAAGGGTGGTGAATCAGTGGAATTTGTTGCCACAAGCAGTTGTGGAGGCCAAGTTATTGTGTGTATTTAAGGCAGAGATAGATAGGTTCTTGATTAGCCAGGGCATCAAAGGGTATGGGGAGAAAGCAGGGGAGTGGGGATGACTGGAAGAATTGGATCAGCCCAAAATTGAATGGTGGACCAGACTCATTGGGCCGAATGCCCTACTTCTGCCCCTATATTTTATGGTCTTAAGGTCTTATGGACTTATCCACCTTCAGAACTTTTAGCTTCCTAAATACCTTCTCCCTGGTAATAGCAACTGACTCACTTCTACCCTGTCATTCTTGAACTTCTAGTATACTGCTAGTGTCTTCCACAGTGAAGACTGGTGCAAAATAAATACTCAGTCAATCCTTGTCCCCCATTACTACCTTACCATGTCACTTTCCAGTGGCTTACTATCTACTCATGCCTTTCTTCAACTCTTTATATATCTGAGAAAAACGTTTGGTATCCTCTTTGATATTCTTGGCTAGTTTACCTTCATATTTTATCCTTTCTCCCTTTATGGATTTTTAGTTGTCTTCTATTGGTTTTTAAAAGCTTACCAGTCCTTGAACTTCCCACCAAATTTTGCTCTAAGTTCCATCTCTTTTGCTTTTATATTGGCTTTGACTTCTCTTGTCAGCCACAGCTGCATCAGCCTGCCTTTAGAATACTCCTGGTTTGGGATAGGTCTATCCTGCGCCTTCCAGATTGCTCCCAGAAACTCCAGCCTTTGCTGCTCTGCTGTTACCCTGCTAGTGTCCCTTCCAGCTTTGGCCAGCTCCTATCTGATGCCTCTGCAATTCTCTTTACTCCAACGTAATACTAATATACCTGAGTTTAGCTTCTCCTTCTCAAATTGCAACTATCATATTATGTCATGGTCTCCTTTGGATTCTTTCACCTTAAGCTCACTTATCAAATCCAGTTTATTACACAATACCCAATCCCACATGCTGCTCTAAAATGCCATTCTACAAACTCTCTCTCGGGATTCAGCGCTGACCTGATCTTCCCAATCTACTTGCAAGCTGAAATGCCCCATGATTATTACAACATTGCCCTTTTGACAAGTCTTTTTTTAAATCTCTCATTGCAATTTGTAGCCCACAACCTAGCTACTGTTTGGAGGTCTGAATATAACTCCCATCAGGGTGTTTTTACCTTTGCAGTTTCTTAATTCTACCCACAAGGATTCTACATCTTCCGATCCTATGTCACCACTCTCTAAGGATTTGATTTCATGTTTTACCAACAGTGACACCACCCCCTCTGTATCCTACACTTTCAAAACAATTTCTATCCTTGTATGTTAAGCTCCCAATTATAATCCCTTTTCAGTGATGCCCACAGTCATACCTGCCATTCACCAACTGTGCTACAAGATCATCTATTTTATTCCCCTATGCTGTGTGCATTCAAATATAAAACCATCAGTCTCATACTGAACAACCTGATCAATGTTGTCCCCCTTCTACACTGCAACTTATCCCACTAACTGCAATTTTGCCCTATCATCTGGCTGTCCTTCCTGACAGTCTCATTATGCAATGAATTGAATTAACTTTATTTCTTACATTCTTCACATTCATGATGAGTAAAAACCTTTGTTTCATCTCTGTCTAAAAGTGCAATGGGCAATCATAGTAATTTATAATAATTTATAATAAATAGAACAGTCAATGTAACATAGAAATACACTCAAATCAGTGAGAGTTACAGGCTGATGGCCTGGTGGAAGAAGCTGTCCCGGAGCCTGTTGGTCCTGTCTTTTATGCCGTGGTACTGTTTCCTGGATGGTAGCAGCTGGAATAGATTGTGGTTGAGGTGACTCAGGCCCTTTTTTCACACCAATCTTCGTAAATGTCCTGAAGCATGGGAAGTTCACAACTACAGATGTGCTGGGCTGTCCGCACCACTTTCTGCAGAATCCTGCTATTAAGGGAGGCACAGTTCCCATACCAGGCAGTGATTCAGTCAGTCTAGATGCTGTCAATTGTGCCCATGTAGAAAGTTCTTAGGATTTTGGGGTCCATACCAAAGTTCCTTGACTGTCTGAGGTGAAAGAGGTGCTGTTGTGCCTTTTTTGCCACACAGCTGGTGCCTCTGTTTGTAAACCAAAATACCTATCCTCAGCCCTATCACTCCAGATCCCATTCCCCTGCAAGTTAGTTTAAACCCACCCCAACAGCTTTAGCAAACCTGCCCGCAAGGATATTGCTTATATACCTGCAAATACTACCCAAGATTCATCTTCTTGCAGGTACTCAGAATAGAACAAAGAAGTGCGACAGAATCAATGGGGAAAAAAAAAATCTACATACAAGCAAACACTGACAAACTGTGCAAATGCAAAAAGAAACAAGTAATAATTATAAATAAATACACATACGTAAATAATACTGAGAACATGGGTTGCAGAGTCCTTGAAAGTGAATCCATAGGTTGTGTTCAATGATTAGTTCAGTGCTGTGGTGGGTGAAGGTGGCCATGCTGGCTCAGGAACAACAGCAACTATTCTTCCTAGTAGCAGCAGTTAGAAGAGAGCATAGCCTTAGAAGATGGAGGTCCTTTATGATGGATGCTGCTTTCTTGCGGCAGCGCTCCTTGTAAATGAGCTCAATAGGAGGATATTCATGAACAAGCACAAAAATTTTCACAATGTAAAAATAATTTAACTATTACTCATTTGTGTTTAAGGTTGATTCTCCCATTAAATGGGCAATGTATTTCCTGCAAAAATTTTGGAGTTGTAATGAAGTATTGGAAGAAAGACTAAGTTTTCACTTACTAGATCTGCAAATTCTCTATTTGATCTTCATGAGTCATCTGAGCACACAATTTACACTGGTATTTCAGAACAATATCACAGGAGTGCTGAAAAGTTGTGATTGCTGACATTAAGTTGACTTGATAGCCAAAGTTGCACTAGCCCCATAGATCAATGTAACTTATCTTAGTGTAGTGATCTTCTCAGGCCAAATCTCCTTTCATTACCAGATAAAATGAATAATATACAGTACTTGCAATATGTTGTGCTGTGCAGATTAACTATCATTTTGGTTGGAATAATGTACATTCAATACCCTAAGGAGGTAATAACATCCTTGTGGGAATTAACTTCTTTCTTAATTTGTTAATGAGAAATGAGGTAAGGAATCATTTTGATTTTTTTTTAAGTTCAAAGTGACCAAATGCCAGGCATTATGCAATAGAATATCCACCATATGCTGGAGGAACTCAGCAGGCCAGGCAACATCCATTGAAAAGAGTACAGTTGACATTTCGGGCCGAGACTCTTCAGCAGGATTTCCAGCATCTGCAGATTTTCTCTTGTGTAAAATAGAACATGATGCATTCAATGGCTGGGTTCACATCAAAAAAAAAAGGAAAAGCAATTTAGCTGTGATGACTGGCCACTCAAAGGATCCAGTCAATGTAAAGTATTATCAACAAGGATGGTCATGTACTAACATTATCTCCAGCACCACTGACAAAGTCTGGATGAATTGCTTTATCCCTGTAAAGATAATTACTACGAGCACACTGCGTAGTTTTCAGCCTTTTGGCATCAATAAGGTGTTGATGAATTTGAAAAGAGTTTGAGAAAAAAGCATGTGATTTCAAGACGTACAATCACAAATCCCAAGCCAACTTCTCTGCAGTGTGGCATTTGGCAGAAGAGCCTTTTTCACCTGAGCTTTGAACTGCCTGTGTTTACAGATAATGTAACCTCTTAGCACACTGGGGGAAAAACTAAGGAGTTTCCAGGAGTCCAAGGCCAAAATGTCTTCCTCAAAGAAGGTAATCTAAAATAACTTACCCAGTTAATTGATTTATTTGGTTCATGGAGAACCCTACTGTGTTAAATATTCTTTGAAATTTGCTTCCATAATAATTGAAGCTTCATTTCAAAAGCTGTGTTTTGGTCATTAAGTGTCCCAGCAAGTCATTTACTTTCTTATAATTTCTCTGATATAAAGAAAAACCATATTGAAGCCTGTGAGTGCATAGCCAATGCTACTGTTTGAAGCCTTCAATATCAGTTATAAATTCAAACCCCCTGAGGATCGCCACCTTGTCATGGTGGAGAGGTTTCTCAGTTTCTGAGATCCCGACAGCGATGCTGTTTGGAGCTTAGCGCCTATTTCTCAAAACATACTCCAAATCCCTCATACGTCATAAAGCAGAAATAGAAGGATAAACTACTGGAAATAAAAGACTTTCAAAGACTAAAGAACAAAGTTACTGGACCTCAAACAATTTATGTCAAACGCAGTCTAAAAAGTATTACATTTATTAAACCCCTCAGCTCTCTTTATTCCAGTAGGAAAACAGGAAATATGGGTTTCCAAAGTCAGTTGTGCATTGTAATGGTTTAGCAGGTTTCTGTAAATTAGGGTTAGGAAATGCACAGTCTGACTTCAACCAAATACTTTGGAAAACATCAGACACCTCCAGTCACAGTGCAAGAATAAATGGTGTGGGAGACCTGCTTATAATTTTAATGCTTTGCTGTGAATGCATAATTTACCAGTTACATACATTATGGCTATGAATTCCCTTATTCCCAAACTGTTACCGTGATTCTAATCAGCATTCATCTCCATTAAATTGATACACATTGTTCTGTCCCATTATAACTGAATCAAACAGACTAATTTACAATGACTGAGATGAATGCTGACTGGAATTAGACCCGGAATTTACATGTCTTTTGTTACTTATACAGAAAGATATTTAAGATAAAAGTAACTTGTGAAATGGTTCCAATGCATCCAATCCTTTTCATAAAATGGACCATCAGTGGGAATTAAATAATTATGTTTTTTAAAAAAAAATGCTCAGCTCATTTTGCAGCAGTAGCAATTTATATAACCTCTCCTAACAAATAACACAATGATGTATGGCCATAATTATCTGCAAAATGTTCTTAATGAGCATGAGATGCATTTTACAGAACAAAAAATCATTTTCTTTCAGCTGGAAACCCTGTACTGGAGATTTATAAATTGTGAATCCCGCACACAAGTTTATATTTACATATTTATCATCCTTTTCTCTCTATCAACAAGTCTTTAATTTTACTTTTTAGAAATTGCCATTACTTGTTAAACTACACATAAAAGAACAAGTTCACTGACTTTAAATCATGGAAGTATTTTCATGGAAGTTAGAACTGTTATGAAAATTCTTTTATCTTACACAGTCATTAACACATAGCAAATACTTCAGTTTCAAAAGTGATTCAGTTATAACATTTGTCAAGTGCAAAACACACAATCCTAGTTGAAACTAATTTATGAGTGTCCATCTAATAGTTTACCCAAAAGGATATTAAATAAATTGTAGCACTTGATTTTTTTTTTTTAAAAGAACTAACATGAAAACAAAATCCTGAAATACATTATGGGCAGAACTTTAATTTCCAATGGTAGACAGCTTCCATTCTGTTAAAACCATGATGCAGTTTTTCATCCAGTGCTCCATTTTACTCTTCTTTGTCTTGAAAGTTATCCTGTAAAAATTAATTTTAATTAACTTTTCTGGATTGTGAATCCCTATTATTGTCCACCCCTAAATCTCACTGCTGCCTCCTTGTCCCTGTCTTATCCTTCTGGTGAGGATATTCCTAAAGAATGATTTACAGGCTGTTCCCAGAGGTTTGTAAAACCAAACTTAGGAATTATTATGAATAAATTGGTGTTGTACTAACTTTCTCACTATATGAAATCTGCCATCAACCACCATCTCGATGATAATCATCATCTGAAATATGACAGCCTCAAGGCAATGAGATGCCCCCCGAAGATTCCCACTGCATTTTCTATTTAACAAAGTTGCCATCATCCAGGCCGAGCACTCTTGCTGATGCCATTAGGAAGGAGGTAAAGGAGTCTTAGGTCCCACACCATCAGATTCCTGAACCAGTGTAGATGACTTCACTCACCTCAGCACTGAGCTGTCCCAAAACCTATGGAGTGGCTTCCCAGGACTTACCACCTTTGTTCTCAATATTTATTTATTTACTCATTTTATTAAGTTTTAAAATTTGTAATCACGCAGTTTCTCTTCTTATGCACATTAGTTGTTGGTTCGTCTTTGTGTAGTTTTTAATTGTTTCTATTGTGTTCCTTTGCATCTAATGTGCATGCCCACAAGAAAATGAATTGCAGGGTAGTACATGTTGATATACACTCAGTGGCCACTTTATTAGGTACAGCTGCTCGTTTATGCAAATGTCTAATTAACCAATCATGCAGCAACGACTCACTGCATAAAAGCATGCAGGCATGGTCCATGGACTCGGTTGTTGCCTGACCAAACATCAGCATGGGAAAGAAATATGATTTAAGTGACTTTGATTGTGGAATGATTGCTGCTTGTGGCCAGACTGAGTGGCTTGAGTATCTCAGAAACTGATGATTTTCATATACAACAATCTCTAATGTTTACAGAGAATGGTGTGAAAAACAACAGAAAAATCCAGTGACCAGCAGATCTGTGGGCATAAAGACCTTGCTAATGACAGAGGTTAGAGGAGAATGGCCAGACTGGTTCAAGCTGACTGGAAGGCAGCAATAACTCAAAAAAAACTACAAGTTATAACACCGGTGTGCAGAAGAGCATTTCTGAACAGAAAACAGTGAATCCTTGAAGTAGATGGGCTACAGTATGGGACCACAGACATACACTCTGTGGCCTCTTTATTAGCCACTGAATGTATCGCTGCTGTAGCTGAAGATATTCATCCTTGTTATCTGCAACACCACTAAGTTTTGATTATCTGAAAACATACTAATCCATCCTCCTACATTCACAATCAAGTCATTAATATATACAGTACATCACAAACAAGGGTTCCAGCAATGACCTCTGAAGTACACCATGGATGCAAATCAGAAGAATCCTTGTACCACTATTTTGTGCCTCTTATCAGCAAGCTAATTTTAGATCCAATTAGCCAGCTCACCTTGGCTCCCATGTACCTTAACCTTCTGGACCAGTCTACAATGTAAGACTTCAATCCAATATCTTAAAGATTACATGGGTGACATTTATTAGCCTGCCTTCAATATTTTTTGTTACTTCCAGAAAAAACTCAATCAATCAATATCAAGAGGCAGTATTTCCCCTGTACAAAGCCATACTGATTATCCCTGCCTTTCCAAATGTATATAAACCTGATTCCTAAAGTATTATTTGCAATAATTTCCCTATCACTGGCCTGTAGTTACCTGGCTAATCCTACCTGCCCTCCTTAAATAAAAGAGAATTAGCTATTCTCTGGTCTGTCGACATTTCACCTTCGGTCACGAAAAATTCAAAAGCATATGCCTGACCCCTAGCTATCATATTTTGCTTCCAACAGCATCTGGGAAAGATCTCATCCATCGCCAGAGAGATAAACTTTTATGCATTTCATCCCGCTCCCCCCACCATCTTACACCTTCTCCTTCCTAACGATGGATGACATGCTCCAGATCACCAGTGTCCCCCTTCTGAACTGACTACAGAATCACAGAATACAACAGCACAGAAACAACCCTTCCGCCTACCTACACTTTACCAATAAGAAATGAGACTTTTCTTTTCACAAACGAGAAAACCTGCAGATACTAGAAGTCCAAGCAGCGCATACAATACGCTGAAGGAACTCAGCAGACCAGGTAGCATCTATGGAGAAGAGTACAGTCAACGATTCGGTCCAAGACACTTTTATAAGTTCCCGCTCTCACTCACAGAATTTAATTTATCTTGTGACTCATGCTAATATGACTGCTATGATATTCCTTTTGATTTCCATAAAGTGTTTAAAAAAAAAATCAGCTTTTCCGACTCCCCCAGTTGTCGTTTATGACAATCCTTCAATATGATTAGTTGCTTGGGCAGGTACACAATGTCACAGATATACAACAATTGAGCTGTTCATCAGTTGTAAATCATGTTTAGAGCTTGTCACCAAACCATGGTTTCCTTGAGTGGGATCTTTGTCTTAGACTGTAATACCATAACACCTCGGAGCAGAATCAGGCAATTTGGCCCATGAAGTCTGCTCTGCCAGTCGATTATGGTTGATTTATTTTCTCTTTCAACCCCATCCACCTTTTCTTCAACTCTCTCAAAGCTGAAACATTGTCAATTGTCTTGACCTCATATACCCCATTTAATAATGAATGAGACTATCAATGCGGCTCAGGGATCCGAATAGTTTTAGAAAGGGTCTAAGAGGACATAAGTAAAATAAACTAGGAATCGATTTACTTACATTGAAAATAGAAAAGATGACACTATTGGTTAAGTATCAATTTCTTCTTCTGCATATCCATTCAAGTTTAAAGTGCAAATAAAATCCAATTAACTCACCTTCCTTCACTTTCCCTGCAGCTTAATGAGCTTTTCTGTCCTTGTACTGATGAAGGGTCTGTGATCTGAAACATTAAACTTGGTATCTTTTTACATAGATATGGCCTGGCCACAGAATACTTCCACCATTTCCTGTTTTATTTTAGATTTCAAGCAAATTTTTTTAAAATTTCAAATAGACACACAATTTATTGATCATATTTTGGATTTCTTTTTAATACTTTACCCACATAAAAGATTAGAGGGAAAGCAATTTGCACTTGCAAGTTCTGTTTTGAAACAATACAGAACCTGTATACAGGCAGGTAAAGATGATAAGAGAATAGTTAAAACATGAATGAGCTAATTTTGACACGAGTTCCTGAAAAGCTTAACAATAAGTAATTTATCAGCCTGTGTCATGTGGTTAATTAACTCATTATACCCAAGGAGTGGGCGTCTGTGTTTCTTCATGTTCAGTGGGGTTTGCCTGGCATTTTCTGTCCCCTCAAATTTTGAATGCAGGGAAGTACAAGAACAAAGGCATAGCCACTCAGTTCAGTTATTAAACACAAAGATACAAAGTATGGTCATTAGAAACTAAGCAAGCATGCAAACAAATGTCCCACTGATAAGGGACACAGTTCTGCATTCATTATATCTTACCATTGCGAGTTAAATTGTTCCAAATTGTACAACATGGCTCTGTAAACTCAATATTCCTGAAATGAAGCAATGAAACAATTTAATTCTGGTCACTTCATACTGAGCGTTTCTCAGGTCTGAGTTTGTTCAGAGTAGAGGAACCTATTTAAGCACGTGTGAAAACTTGATTTGTATCACTGTGAATTATGCTAATGGTAAAAGTCTGCTATGGCAAGACAGACAGAAGTGCTTGAGTAATCTACCAGTTCAGTAGGCTTGATAAGATTGATTTCATGCAGATGTGTTGTTTATAATCTTCCTCTTTCTTCTGCATTTTTCTGGAATAAATGCCCTGCTTTTGTTAGGAATTTTTTCCCCAGATCAGATCCAGATCACAATCGTTCATTGACTTCAATTTCTATTGCTAATCATCCAGACCATAAGAATACACAGAGTCACTAATTTTACGTAAAGTGATGAGCTCACTCACTGAAGTAAAGGAGCAATTTCTATTGGTTGGATCAACCACCTCTCATTCTACTTAGTTCCTTGTTTGACTTGCCTACTCTACTGCAGAATAAAATAGCCCACAATTCAAATAAATCACCCTGTCACGTAATACAATTGGAAAAAACTGAACAAATGCATGTGCAAACATTAGATTCAGCATGAAACATAGGGTAGCTTCACCACTAGTGGTCTAGGTTCCACCACTGAACAGATAGTGAAGGTCTAATATCTCAGAAAAAATTAAAGGATCTATTCATCTTAAAGGAAATATGTGACACAATGAATCTGAATAGATATTTGCTAGAAACAAACATTTGTAACATGATTCACACAAAAGAGTTCTGAAACACCACGACTATGTGTTCAAATAACAGACAGGTCTCAAGGTGCTGTTTAGCATTTGGTAAAGAAATATTTTCATTTAAGCCAAATGAAACATTAAGTAACTAACTCCAATAATCGGTTTCCATACATTAATAAGTATTACTGTAACGATTTAAAAGCTAACACATAGATTATTTATTCAGTCAAACATATTCGGGCAACAAAAATACACAGCGAAGTACAAATCATTACGACTAAAATTCTCAGTTTATTCATCCTGATGGAGTACTCCAAGAACAGCAATATAAATTCACAGCTTGCAGTTCATGGTTGCATAGTTTAACATGTGGATTGTAATTCGCTCGCTGAAAATTTTATTTGGCATGTGCTAAAAGCTCACAAATTGCAAACATGTTCATTTTCTCCAGACTAAAGTCAAGTTCATTTATTATTGTGCTTCATACATTCTCAGAAATACACAACATCACTTTGAACTTGATCATTTTCTACTTCCAAGAGACCAAACAGCTAAAATTATATTTACTAATGTATTCTCATTCTAACTGATTTTAATTTATGTGAAATTTTTTTTAAATCAGATGATTAAATTTTGTTTATCTTTAGCAAATAATGCCAATATTTCCCAGCCCCATTCACAATCTGATCAATTAATGTAGGTTGCAGACATCCCACCTTGCAAAAACTCATTTCAGGGAGGTCTCAACCTCATAGCAGTCTGTGTCAATGAATTTGTTAATTTTGCAAGACATCAGATTCACAGAGACAGCTGACTTCTGAATTCTGTCTTAATGTGCCATGTTCACAATAGCTGCTGCCTTGGTTGATGAGCAGGCAGAGTTTTTTGCTATTTCTGAATCAGGAAACATTTTCCTGAACAGCTTGCCTGTGTGCTTACTCACCTGGAATGGCAGGTTATGCTCAACGATGAAAGATGTAAAGTACCCCTCGGCTCTAGTGACCTTCTCTGCCAGACTTTGGTTTTCTGCTGAAAAGAACTGTGAAATACTTGAGCAGCTTTTGCTGCACTTAGCCTCCCTAATATGTTGTGGTCCCTAAAAGAAATAAAAGCATAAGGTGTATCCTTATTACAGGTGTGCGCCGCTTAACGTCCATTCGGACAACGTCAGATTGCATATACGTCCGTAGTCACACACATATTGCCTACAATAATCGGGATCAGAACTTACTTTTTTACATTGAAATGGGGGATTTTAAATGAGTGATTTAGAAGTTCTGTATCTTCAAGTTCAAGTTTATTGTCGTCTGGCTGATTGTCCACAAACGAAACAGCCTCTGTCTGGACCATGGTGTAGCCACAATACATATGTCACGCACACTTCCCACTCTAATCCCCCTTAAATTGACTGTAAAGCCTGCCCACAGAGAAAACTGATAGGTCTACTTAGCACAAAGAGAGACCAATCAGGATGCTCTCTCTGTCACTCGCTCTCTCTGTCTCTCTGTCACTCCCTCTCCCTCCTCCTACTCGCTTTCAAAAAAATCGATTTCCGGGATATTGTATATAATTTGCAGACGTCAGGGAGCCACTGTCAATATGCAAGAGACTCCCGGAACTTCCGCGAGAGGTGGGATGTCTGAGGTTGATGTTTTGAAAAGCAACTGCAACTTTTTCAGTGGTCATCTGGCGCTTCATGTACAGTACATGCTGGCCAAGATAGATACCATAACTGACTGAAATAAAAACAAATTCTCAATGCTTAACCTGACCTGAAACTCATTAAATTTCTGTTCCCGGTTAGTGACATTGCTGTTCATAGAAACCAAACTCTCCATCAAATTAAATCTACCTGCCGGCTTAATTTATTTCAAGGAAAACATGCACAGCCCATTCAATCATTTGTTAAAACTAAAATACTGCCATTCTATCCGCATTGTTGCTTTTTCTCTCTAGTACCAACACATTACTCTCATAATATGATTATCACCACAATTTCTCTCAGTGTGATCAGCATGTTCAGGTCTTTCACGTATGTGCTTAATCAAAAGAACCACTTTAACAAATATGTTACACTGTATATTTATTCATTTTGTTTCTTCGCACAGAAGATCTCGCACTCTACCAACCCCACATGCCAGTTGTTTGGCTAGAGGATTGAAGAAAACAAAATAATAAATTGTTGTCTTTTATGGGTAATGACATGAATTTTTTATATAACCTAGAGGGTTCACACTCCGTTACTGAAAGCTACAGTGTATGGTTTGACTGAAATTTGTCTCATTTTCTGAGGGGCATTTGAGTAGAAGAGCTGCAGGTGCTTCATCAGGCCTCCTCTCTTTAACAGCTTCTTACATGGCAGCATACAAGTAGGTGAAAATTACCGAGCTCACAGTAGTTGAGTAAATTCAAGCCTAACTGATAGGCAGCTGTCAGTAAAATGGACAACCTGGGAGCATATTTTCATTGTATGATCAAATTTGGAGAAAGCTATATAAAAACAAGTATCTCAAAAGACAACTGGACTAGTTCACCTTATTGTAATATTTTCAATGCCAGGCTTCAAACAAATTATCTGAAACATTTATGCCAATTTGTTCTTCATCCCTCTTCTGACTTACAGAGTAACATTTTCTGAAACTTTCCAAACAGACTTTTTTTCCCAATCCATATATTTGGCACTGAGGTGACAACTTGTTCCTTCACAGAAAAATATACAATGTCTGAAAACATCCTATTTGCCATGAACATCATAAATGTCAGGAACCTCATTAAGTATTTAGAGCAGAAAATAGATAGGTAGATATTTTATTGATCCTGAAGGAAATTACAGTGTCATAGTGGCATTACAAGAGTACAGA
Organism: Mobula birostris; assembly: GCF_030028105.1. Lineage (NCBI taxonomy): Eukaryota > Metazoa > Chordata > Chondrichthyes > Myliobatiformes > Myliobatidae > Mobula > Mobula birostris. The sequence goes on along the minus strand of NC_092375.1, from coordinate 63,099,460 downwards.
TATACAAATATTAGAAAAGAAGTAAGAAAGAATAAAAAGTAAGTTACCTCAGATAGTCTAACAGGAGGAGGTCATCACTTCCTCAGCTATAGGTTGACTCATTATAGAGCCTGATGGCTGAGAGTAGGAATTACTCCATATAGCACTCTTTGGAGCAGCGCAGTTGTCTTAGTCTATTACTAAAAGCGCTCCTCTGTTCAGCCGAGACAGCATGCAGAGGGTGAGAAACATTGTCCAAAAGTGCCAGGATTTTCCACAGGGTCTTTTTTTTCTACCACAGCCTCCAGTGTATCCATTTTGATTCCTATAACAGAGCCAGCCTTTCTAATCAGTTTATTGAGCCTGTTGGCATCACCCATGCTGATGCCATTGCCCCAGCACACCAGTGCATAGAAGACCGCACTGCAGCAACAGACTGGTTGAACATGTGAAGGACAGGCCTGCATACTCCAATGGACCTCTGTCTCTTCTGGCCCTTCTTGTACACAGCCTCTGTGTTGGTGCTCCACTCAAGTCTATCAATCAGTTTGCTCAGCAAGATGCCAATATCAAATAGAAAGATTTAGAAAAATTATTTGCCTGAATGTTCCATTTAAAAAGAAAAACATATTCTCACCATATTTTGAGAAGGTCCCAGATTTATTTTTGAGACTGTGCTGTGTTACATTATTTGCACCTCATTCAGAAGTAAGAGTAGGTCCTGATGTAAATTACATTGAGTTTTGCCTCCTATTTAACTGCCTAAAAAATCAGGGAAATGCCAAAAACACAAGAGGTTCTGCAGATACTGGAAATCCAGAGTAACATGCATAAAATTCTGGAGGAACTCAACAGGTCAGGTATCAATGGAAAGCAACAGCGTCAACGTTTCCCATGACCCTTCAGCAGTTGGCTGTTCATTGATGTTGCTTCACCTGCTGAATCTCTCCAGCTTTCAGGGAAATGCTAACCTCACAAGGATACTAAACTTGTGTGAATGTGCTTAAGATACTTCAGTAAATATTTAAAATCAAATAATAGGACTAATTAGGTAAAGTTTGTTTTATTTGTAATCCTATTTATTTTTATTCACCTACTGATCAATATCAATGGAGGCACTAGTTCCAATCACAATGTTAACTGAGCAATAATATGAAAAGCAATACATGATTTGTGCTGCTGAGTTACTTGTTGGATCAGTGAGATTACCCAAACATACTGTACCTACAGAAAAGACTTCCATTATACTCCATCACAGTTGCTGGTGAACGCAGCAGGCCAAGCAGCATCTCTAGGAAGGGGTACAGTACCTCTTCCTAAAGATGCTGCCTGGCCTGCTGCGTTCACCAGCAACTGTGATGTGCGTTGCTTGAATTTCCAGCATCTGCAGAATTCCTCGTGTTTGCGTTCCATTACACTCCCATCTGTGAAGAGAAAATTAAAATCTCTTAACACCCCCAGACAGGCCTGACCACAAGTATTCATGATCTAACTAACACATGGTTAGTTAGAAGTGCATGGTCCAAAATGAACCATTTTCTTAAATAAATTGGGGTGGGGGAATGATGGTGCAGGAAGTGGTCAAGTGGAGTTGGGTAATGTAGTAGTTGCTGGATATAATACAAGATACTGTAAGTAATATAGAGTCCATTTGTCCTGAAATAATTAGGAATACTTATCTGCCTTGAAGTTAAAGAGCGACTTGATTTCATTTGTGCATAGGGAGTAGTGAAAATACTTAATTGACTATAAAGTGCTGTCAGCTAGTCTGAAAGCCATTGGATAAATGTAAGTCTTTTATTTCACAATCAAGAAAACATTAACAGATAACTGCTAACTGGAAGTGACATGGGATAGACATGATAGCTAATGGATATGTTTATTTGCTTCAGCCTACTCCTACCATAGACCCTACCACCTCATGCTTATGTGGTCAAGATGTTCAAGGCCATTTGTTTAAACCTTCACGCTCTGCAAGAGGGCAGGTCAGCTTCAGGCATTGTACTCCTGAGATCCTTCCCTCAGAATGCTCTGGCAGGCAAAACTAGGGGCAAGCCTTGTCCTCAGATTTTGCTTAAATATGATATTGAGATTAAACTGATTGTGGTCATTGAGCCTAATCCCAGAAACATTGGGCTCCATGTAGGTTGCCCTGTGGCTGAAGGATTGAGGAATTCAACATCTGGCAAAGGGGTGATTGGTAACCTGTCTGGGAGTTGGATATCTGGTGGTGAGGGAGAGGTAAGCAAAAACCATGAATTTCTGAGATGAAGGGTGGAGATGCTCATCAGGGAAGGAAAATCAGGAGATCCCAAAGCACATTAGGGAAGGAAGAGGTGAGTTATGGATTGGGGATGGGGTGGGTTAATGGGAGTATCACATTTGTGTCTAAAGAAAGCAAGCTCAAGAATGTAATTAAGTATTTTATATCCTTTGAACTACAAGAGTAAGACTATATTTATCCATTGAACACCCGACAAAGATCCAAGTTCCCCTGCATTGCTATATAATGAGGTCTACACAGGAATGACATTAAAGTTGAAAAGAGAAATGTGACAAAGTGTGTGGTCAAATTATTGAGGATGTAAAATAATTTTAAATGGTCAATATTTTGTTTCACTCATGGAAAAAATCTATTTTGCATTGTATTATTGAACTGAATTTCCAGGCACTGAACAATTCCATTATTCTATTTTATTCATTTATTTACATTCATTTCTTGTTTTCATCAATTTCCCTCTTCAGACCCTTGTATCAGCATCCATTATTACTCATACATATCACACTAACAACTAGGAACTTCAAAATAACTTTAACTACAGTGCAAATCATGGGGAACAGTGGATGTCATGAGTTGCATCCATTGAATTTAAGTTGTTGAATAGGAATATCTAATTGTTCTTTCTCACAATGTGGTGCAGCCAAAGACAAGACAATCACATTGAAACGGATGCACTGGAGAGTCCTGTAACAATGTTGTATCCTTTTGTAATAAACAACCCCTTTGCTCATTGGTAGACATCAAACAAAAATAACAATATCAAGGAAGATCGTGCATTTTCAAGGATCAGTGGTACTTCAGGCACAATTCATCTTGACATTTAAATAAAGTAACTATTAAGAATATAGCAATGGCGTTTTTTAAATGATCATCACAATATATTATGATTTGAAAGCTGCCAGCATATGGATTATTATCTTGTTGGCATGTCTCCAATTTGCATCTTTCATGAGTTATTATATTGTTATGGCTGTATAAACACTTAAAAGTTAACCACTGTAAATATTATCATCTATAACAAAGCCACAACATCCTGGTCAAAATCACGTAGAATTGCAGAGTTTTCTTATTAGCATACCTGAATTTTTAAAACATCTGTTCTTTCTCTCCAGAATCTCTTTCAAAGATTTTATTTTCAAGCAGGAATTAGATATCTCAATGAGATTCTGTGAATCTCCTGCCATATATTGCTGATCATTGTATGGAAGTATATTTAAATAAACAACCTGTTCCCCACTGGCTTGCCAGTTGAATATATGTCAGACTTGTGTTGCATCAACTGCTCAAAATTATACACTGTGCTGATGTTAATAGCTTACAATGTCTGGAAGATTCTTTTAGTGGCAAATGCCTGAGAATTTATCAACACAAATTAATGAAATAAACACATATATCTATCACTCATACCCACTAACTGTACACGGAATGCATACTATTGGTTTCAATAGGTTATAGTTTGCATTGGAAAAGGCAGAAGGATGAAGGAGCAAGAGAGAAAACAGGGAAATTGGGAATGAAGACAGATGTGAGGTAAAGAGATATAGAGAGAGGGAGACAATGAGAGGAAAACTGGCCAGAGTGGGTATGATAGTGAATGAAAGGAGATGAGCAAAACTGGAAGTAAGAGGAAGAACCCTTCTCTCCCTGTTACCACCAAATTCTCTATTCTTCACGCTCATTCTCTCTCCCCCCAACCACTTCTCTCCCACTACCCATTGTGTGAATAGTCAAGAGGCTTTTTCCTAGGACTGAAATGGCTGCCACAAGAGGTTTAAGGTGCTGGGGAGTAGGTACAGAGGAGATGTCAGGGGTAAGTTTTTTTACCCAGAGAGTGGTGAGTGCGTGGAATGGGCTGTCAGCAACGGTAGTGAAGGCGGATACGATAGGATCTTTTAAGAGACTTTTGGATAGGTGCATGGAGCTTGGAAAGGTAGAGGGCTATAGGTAACCATAGTAATTTCTAAGGTAGGGAAATGTTTGGCACAACTTTGTGGGCCGAAGGGCCTGTATTGTGCTGTAGGTTTTCTATGTTTCTAGACAGTGATCACAGTATAGTTGAGTTCAACCTGAAATTTGATTTCAGGGGAGAAAGTAAAGTCTGATGTAGTGGTATTTCAGTGGAGTAAAGAAAATTACAGTGGTATGAGACAGAAGTTGCCCAAATTAAATTGGATGGAGATGCTGGCAGAGATGACAACACAGCAGCAATGGCGAGAGTTTCTGGAAAAAATAAGGAAGGTGCAAGATAGATATATTCTAAAAATGAAATATTCAAATGGCAAAATGGTACAACAGAGACTAACAAGGGAAGTCAAAACCTAATGTAAAAGCAAAAGAGGGGGCATACAACAAAGCAAAAAATAGTGGGAAGACAGAGGATTGGGAAGCTTTTAAAAACTTACAGAGAGCAACTAGAAGAGTCATTAGAAGGGAGAAGATGAAATATGAAAGCAAGCTAACAAACAATATCAAACTGGATGGTAAAAGCTTTGTCAAATATGTAAAAATAAAAGGGAGATGAGAGTGGATATAGGACCGATAGAAAATGAGGCTGGAGAAATAATAACAAGGGACAAGGAGATGGCAGATGAACTAAATGAGTATTTTGCATCAGTCTTCACTGTGGAAGACACTAGCAGTGTGCAAGAGTGTGAAGGAAGAGAAGTGAATACAGTTACTATTACAAGGTGCTCCAAGAAGTTGAAGGACCTAAGGCTATATATGTCACCCAGACCAGATGAACTGCACCCTAGGGTTCAAATGAGGTAGCGGTAGACATTGTGGAGGCATTATGAATGATTTTTTAAGAATCATTGGACTCTGGCATAGTGCCCAAGGGCTGGAAAATTGCAAATGTCGTATCACTGTTTAAGAAAGGACGAAGGCATCAGAAGGGAAATTATAGACCAGTTAACCTGACCTCAGTGGTTTGGAAGAAGTTGGAGTCAATGGTTAAGCATGAGATTATGGAGTACTTGCTGACACAGGACAAGATCGGACAAAGTCGGCATGGTTTACTGAAGGGATAATCTTACCTGATAAAACTGTTGGAATTATTTGAGGAAATTACAAGTAGGATAGATAAAGGGGATGCAGTGAATGTTGTATATTTGGACTTAACAGAAGCCCTTCGATAAGGTGCCACACATGAAGCTGCTTACCAAGTTAAGAGCCCATGGTACTACAGGAAAGTTAGTGGCATGGTTAGAGCATTGGCTGATTGGTAGGAGGCAGAGACTGGGAATAAAAGGATCCTTTTTTGGTTGGCTGCTAGTGACTAGTGGTGTTCCGCCAGGGTTGGTGTTGGGACTGCTTTTTTTTATCCTGTATACCAATGATTTAGATGACGGAATAGATGGCTGTGTTGCTGAATTTGCAGATGATACAAAGATTGGTGGAGGGGCAGGTAGTGTTGAAGAAACAGGTAGGCTGCAGAAGGACAGACAGATTGGGAGAAAGGGCAAGAAAGTGGCAAATGAAATACAATGTTGGAAAATGCATGGGCATGCACTTTGGTAGGAAAAATAAATGGGGAGAAAAATCTAAAAATCTGAGATGCAAAGGGACTTGGGAGTCCTTGTGCAGAAGCCCCTAAAGGTTAACTTGCAGGTGGAGTCAGGGGTTGAGGAAAGCAAGTGCAATGCTAACATTCATTTCAAGAGATTTAGAATACAAGAGCAGTGATGTGATGCTGAGGCTTTATAAGGCACTGATGAGGTCTTACTTTAGGTATTGTGAACGGTTTTGGGCTCCTCATCTAAGAAAAGGTGTGCTGGCATTAGAGATGGTTTAGAAGCGGTTCAGAAGGACGATTCCTGGAATGAAAGGGTTATCATACAAGGAACGTTTGATGACTCTGGATCTGTATTCGCTGGAATTTAGAAGGATGAGGGAGATCTCACTGAAACCTTTCGAATGTTGAAAGGCCTAGACAGTAGATGTGAAAACGATGCTTCCCATGGTGGGGGAGTCTAGGACAAGAGGGCGGTAGGCTCAGGATAGAGGGGCATCCATTTAAAACAGAGATGCAGAGAAATTTCTTTAGCCAGAGGGTGTTGAATTTATGGAATTTATTACACAGGCAGCAGTGGGGTCAAGGTTGTTGGGTTTATTTAAGGCAGAGACTGATAGATTCTTGAATGGACACGGCATCAAAGATTACGGGAAGAAGACTGGGCAGTGTGACTGAGGAGGGGTAAAAAGGATCAGCCAAGATTGAATAGCAGAGCAGACCTGATGGGCCAAATGGCCTGATTCTGCTCTGATGTCTTATTGTCTTATGGTCCAAAAGCTCTCAATTTCTCCCCTTCATCACTTTCTCTTCCTGACTTTCTATTCTTCCTCTCCTCTTCTCTCTGCCCTTCAATAATCACTCTTTCCAGCCTCATCCTACCACCAGATCCTTCTACTCCTTTGTCACCAATGTCCTTGACCTAAAGTAGTAACACTGCAAAAGCTGTGGGAAGCAGTAAGCAAGAGGAAATTCTGCTCTGGCTCTGTTTTAATGGCAGTTACATCTGTGAACACTCCCATACCACCACTACTGGCCACATAAAGCATTCGTGCAAACATGCTTTTAATTGTAGTCAATATTGAAATTACGCATCAAATCCAGTCTTTGCATATGCTGTCCGCTGTAAAGTCAACAAAGTTTTGGAAGTCAGCAAAACATAATTCCATCTGTCTTTGAAAATGTGGAAAAGCAGCCAATGGCACAAAAAAAATTAGGTCCACATCTTACCAATATTATTGTTGTTCCTTTCCACACCTTGTGGCACATTAGGCAGCCACCTTGCAATTTCTTTAACATCTTTGCCTCTTTCTTATGAGGCCCAGTTGCAAGTTCAATGCACAACCCAGCACGAATAGAAAGCATGCAAGGAGCAGGCTGGATTGAAACCTGGGACAACTCTCTTCAAAGTCCAGTATGGACCCAGTAGGCTACTGGCCTACACCACTGTATTATGAGATGGTTAAAATGAACCTCTGACTGAAGCAAGCAACCACTAACATCGGCTATGAGGATACCCAGATTAACTAGAGCAGGGGTGGCCAACCTTTTAAATTCCATGCCTCTATTTTTTTATGCACGAGTTCAGATGCGATTTTTTTCACGCACGAGTTCCATATTAACATATTTTTACAAGAATTGTGGGGGTACAAGAGTTGTACGGCACATCTGAACTCATGCGTGAAAAAATTGACACATGGAATGTAAAAGGTTGGCCACCCCTGAACTAGAGTAAATCCAAGATTTTACCACCACAATCAGATCCATCATGCTCTTTCATGTGCCATTCAATCACCCATAGGAACAAAAAGGTTACCTAGATCTGTCGGGTTCACACTCTTTACCATCCAAGTCAACAAATGATTACTAACCACCATAATGAGTATGGATTATGATCAGAGATTAAAGGAGCTAGGGCTTTACTCTTTGGAGAGAAGGAGTTTGAGAGGAGACATGATAGAGGTATACAAGATATTAAGAGGAATAGATAGAGTGGACAGCCAGCACCTCTTCCCCAGGACACCACTGCTCAATACAAGAGGACATGGCTTTAAGGTAAGGGGTGGGAAGTTCAAGGGAGATATTAGAGGAAGGTTTGTTACTCAGAGAGTTGTTGGAATGCACTGACTGAGTCAGTGGTACAGATACACTAGTGAAATTTAAGAGACTACTAGACAGGTATATGGAGGAATTTAAGGTGGGGGGTTATATGGGAGGCAGGGTTTGAGGGTCAGCACAACATTGTGGGCTGAAGGACCTGTAATGAGCTGTACTATTCTATGTTCCATAATTAATCTCTATCAACTAACCCACAGCAGACCCAGGAGTGAAGCAGTTCATTGCTCACTGTGGGTACTGTAGCTCCAAAGCCAACCGTTCCCCCAAAGCATGCAACATATCATGTGATATCCCAAAATACCATGTTATTAAATAAACCAATCCAATTTGTATTTAAACCAATCAAAACTGCCTACTTCTATCATTTCCTTACAGGTCGTCAATGGAAAAGATAGCAATTACTGCCAATGCCTAATTATCCAACAGAAGGTCAGAATGAGCTTGCTTCCTGAATCTTTACAGTTTATGTAACAAAGCTATGCTCATGATACCAGTAGATAAAGAGATCCATGATTTTAGCCCAAATATGGTAAAGGTGTGATAATATATTTCAAAGCATTATATGTGATTTAGAGGGGAATTCTTAGTTTCCATCACAGGCTACCCATACCCACTGATGACTAAGATGTTGTGGTATCTCACTAAAGTGACCTTGATGAGGTGACGTAATGTAGGATGTGGATGGTAAATGCAAAAACCATGCTGAGCAAGTGTTAGAGGAAATAAATGTCCGAGTTGCTTGACCAGGAGTGTGCACAGAATTGGGGAAAAAGATGCATTGTGGGTGTGGGCTAAAAGAGAGAGATTTAGTTCCAATGATAATTAAGTCTATGTCCAGCAAGCTCCTGTTTCCAATGCTCCTCTAGATGTGATCAAGATTACACCATAATGTCAAGATTTGTTTTCAGCGCTGCAGTCATAAGGAAAGCAAATATTCTGGCCAGATAAATAGACTCATGGCATGATACAGCATATACACACAGGCCCTTTGGCCCAACTTGTCCATGGCATGAATAGACTATTCGCATGAGTCTGGCTCATATCCTTCTGAACATCCTCAACTATCCCTATCCATACACACTATAGATAATGGAGAGGTTTGAAGGATGCAAATCTATTACCACAGAATATCAACTATCTAGGTATGTTAATTTATCCCATTTCTATTTATGCACTGAAGCTAGTTAGGTCACTTCAGAGCCAACCACATTGCTGAAGGTTGATCATCACAAGAATAGTGGCCAACATTGGCAGACTTCCTCCCATAACAGTGTTGGTGAGTCAATTTTTTTAACAGGCGTGAAGATTTAGTTCACTGCAACCAAGCTGCCTTTTATAAATTACAGACTTTTTCACTCCATTGAATTCAAAGTCACTTGAACTTGAAAATCTGGGTTATTGGTCAGAGCTTCCAAGTTACAGGTCTGGCAAAATGACAATTATACTGTAATATCCTACTCCCATTTCTGCATTATACTTTTAATTTCTTTTTCCCTCGTCATTTTTCATTTGAAGCTCAAATATGTGAGTTCAGCATATCACTCTAGGTGAATTTCAGCACAGCTTTTCTAAGTGTGAAAGCTATGTCCAGATTTTTTATCTGTATGTTTCATCAAAAGAACCAAACACTTTAGTAGCTGTGTTATACTGCATGCTTATTCATTTTCTAACCTTGTTCAGAAGATCTCTCACTCCAACAACAATTTTACGGACTTGGTGTTCGGCGGAGGAAGAGAACAAAGGAACAGCTTTTCTTCTTTTATGAGTAATAATATGAATATTTTCCATCATTCATCTTCTTGGTTATAAAAAGCTAGGTTTGACTGAATCTGTCTCACTGAGGGGCATTTTCATCATTTGTTAATGTGACTTAATGGACTTCCCGTGCCAGCCAATTTGCTTGATTACCATGGTAACTCAGGGTACCAGAAGAACCCAGCCATTCTTCTGCAGGACATTAATATAACAAAGGGTCTATTGGTCAGATCTGGATACATTCTTCTGTCCAGTGACTCAACTTTTTTTTGAATGGATAGACAATTTCCAGACTTAATTTACAAGTTCTCATTGTGGAAAATGTTCTTAGGGGAAAAGCCAGTGACATCGCACTTTCCCAAAGAATGATAATCACAGTATTTAAGTTGATGACACATAAATCACACAAAATTAACAAACGCTCACGTAACCCATTTACTTTGAAATGCCCTAATTCAAAGACGAGGTGAGAAATCATAGATGATTTTTAAAAGGTCCAAATAAATGAGGGGTATTGAAAAAAAATAAATCATGGGAAAATATATGTATTTCTTGAAATGAACCAGTGCATTTGTCTGCCTGCATTATTTAACATCAAGCTTACCCACCTATCAGCAATTTATTAACTGCCTCAATGTTACATTTTCAAGGCCAGTTATCACATAGTTGAACAATGATAAGACAAAGACAATTATCCACTTACAACTTAATTCCTCATTATGGCATAGGACATTGTTCAGCCCACAGGGCCTATGCCAGCTTCCTGCAAAATAATTTCCATCAGTCCCCATTTCCCGGCACCTTGCAATTTATTTTCTCACATGCCCATCAACCCCACCCCACCCCCAACCACTTTGATACTTCTGTTAATCGTCTCCACAAAATAACACAATTAGCCTTCCAATAATCTCCAGCATTGAAATAGAATAGAAAAACACTGCAGATGCTGGCAATCCAAGCAACACACACAAAATGCTGGAGGAACTCAGCAGACAAGGCAGCATCTATGGAAAAGAGTACAGTCAACATTTCGGGGCGAGACCTTCTGAAGGGTCTTGACCCGAAACATCGACAGAACCCTAACCTGTAGTCTGTTTTGGAATGTGAGAGGAAACTGGAGCACCCAGAGGAAACCCATGCAGTCACAGGAAGAACATACAGACTTCCTATAAACAGCGAGAGAAATTAAACCCTGATCACTGGTTGCTGGCATCGTAAAGTGTTGCACTAACCATTACAATACCATGTCACCTTTTAAGCAGCAACAAGTTCTTAACAGCTGGACATCTGCATGCACTATGGAATGCCCTTACACAACATGTATCTCAAGTTAGAGGTTGAGAAATGTTGTAACACACTAACAAGAGAGTGCATACAGAAACAGAAACAGCCCAGAGCTACACTGGGAAGTGGACAATGCTGAAAATGTCAATGTTCATGGAATTTTAATACACAATGTTAGGATGAAACTCAATATTTAATGTTATTGAAGTACGGTAAATCAATCTCCAAACCAACATCAAGAGTAAGGATTACAACTATAAAAACTTTAATTTATTTAGCAATTGCTGGGCAGAATGAAAAGATTATATTCAGCTCTTCATTGTTAAATTTCTCTCTCCCCATTGAATAATATTTTCTTTGATTTCTTCCCCATCACAGTCCATCCCTTCTGGGCTTTGAATACATAGGGGTGCTCAGATCACACTGTTCGTATACTTATCCCTGTAAGCGTAAGTGCTAAACCTGTCCCTACACCTCCTCCGTTGCCACCATTCAGGGCTCCAAACAGTCCTTCCAGGTGAGATAACACTTCACTTGTGAGTCTGTTGGGGTCATCTATTGCATTCGGTGGTCCCGGTGCGGCCTCCTCTACATCGGTGAAACCCAACGCAGATTGGGGGACCGCTTCGTTGAGCACCTCCGCTCCGTCCGCCACGACAGACAGGATCTCCTGGTTGCCACCCACTTCAAATCTGCTTCCCATTCCCATTCGGATATGTCCATACATGGTCTTCTCTACTGCCATGATGAGGCTAAACTCAGGTTAGAGGAGCAACACCTCGTATACCATTAAGGTAGTCTCCAGCCCCTTGGTATGAACATAGAATTCTCCAACTTCTGGTAACTCCCTCCCCCTCCCTTCCCCTATCCCTATTTCACTCTGCCCCCTCCTCCAGCTGCCTATCACCTCCCTCACGGATTTGCCTCCTTCTACTACCCATTGTGTTTTCCCCTATTCCTTCTTCACCTTTCCTGCCTATCACCTCCCTGTTTCCCCACCCCCATCCCTTTATCTTTCCCCTTACTGGTTTTTCACCTGGAACCTACCAGCCTTCTTCCCACCCTCTCCCCACCTTCTTTATAGGGCCTCTGCCCCTTCCCTCTTCAGCCCCGATGAAGGGTTCCGGCCCGAAACATTGACTGATCGTTTCCACGGATGCTGCCCGACCTGCTGAGTTCCTCCAGCATGTTATGAGTGTTACACTGTCTGTAGAGAGAGCAGGTCCAAGGATCAGCAGCTAAGGACTAAATTAAGAAGAACCATCAAGGTATTAATCTCTGGATTGGAAGGTGAGCTCTGTGCAAATTGGCAGAGTTAACAAGATCAAAGAGCTAAATAAGTGGTTCAAAGATCGACGTGGGTGAAAAAGATTTGAATTTGTTGGACATTGGAACCACTATTGAAGAATGAGGGAGCTGTTCCAATGAATCTCTGCAAGTCTGTTGGGATAGTTGCTCCCAATATCTGCGTGTCCAAGTCCAAATCCAAAGCTGGAGGTTGAGGAAGATGGACTGGCTTGGGTTAGAGGACTGTGGATGTGCACGGGTGGGAGGGAGGAATGGGATTGTTTTGTTGTTGTATTGTTGCCTGTTGTGTTCTGGTTTAGTATGCTTTGTGTTGTTCTGCTGAGCATTGTGGGCATATTATGTTGGTGCCAAAATATGTGGCAACACTTGTGGGCTGTCCCCAGCACTTCCTCGGGTATGTTGGTTGTTAACTCAAACGGCCCATTTCACTATATGTTTCAATGTATATGTGATAAGTAAGTTTCAATCTAATTGTTCAATAACTTGCAGCCAGAAAACTCCACAGAAAAAACTGTAAACGAGTCACTGCTGCTTGTATTAGAAAATGTACCAATGTTATAAATTATATTGAGCCCACGTTAGATCATTCCTGGAGTGAAGTTCTAGTTCACATTTTATTATAAAAGTATGTGGATGCACTGAAAATACTCGAACACTAATATCAAAGGATGACACCAGAACTATAAGGTTGTGACTCCCAGGGAAAAGATGAATAGGCTAAATGTCAAGACATTGAAAATAAATAGTTGAGCAGTGACTTAATAGGGGCCTTAAAAGTAGAAAGGGCTTTAATAGATTAGACTGTCTTCATGGGGGAAGATCAATATTCAAGTAATCAGTGTTAGATAACCAGCAAAAATAATCAAAAATAGGACTCAGAGTTGAAGAAGATTTTGCTGAAGATGATTCCCACGGAGTTGAAGATGATTTTGCTATTAAAGGCAATTGTTGAAGCATACAGGAGAAATGCATTGAAAGGAAAATTGGATAGTTATGTGAGGGGAAGGGGTAAAGGTTATACTTTAGGAGCAGACGATGAATTACAGAAAAACGTTGGGTATGTCATAACCACTGACATGAACTATCTGCCAATGGTCTGTTTCTGTACTTTCTATTCTATGTCACTATGCCAACTGGAAGGGAAAGATGTTTGTGGCTGTATTTATTCCTGTAGATTAGTGTAGATTTCAATTGTAAAGGCACAGACCATAAGAGATAGGTGCAGGATTAGACCATTTGGCCCATTGAGTCTACTCCGCTATTCAATCATAAATGATTTATTTTCTCTCTCAACCCCATTCTCCTGCCTTTCTCATGCAACTTTTGATACCCTAACTAATAAAAATCCTCCTTAAACTATCAACCACTGCTTTAAGTATACCCAAAGTCTTGGCTTCCAGAGCTATCTGTGTCATAGATTCACCATTGTCTAGATTACGCAAACTGTTGCAAATAAATGCTGAACTTCACTGATCCTGCAGAAAGTTCCCCATCAGCACTTTTCAAGTAAATACTATTTTTTGACTCCTGCTGTGGTCAGCCATCATTGAAAATGGCGGTTTAAGATGGCGCTGGTGAAGCATAGTGATGACTTGCTGATAGCAGACACAACTATTAATTACTTTAATAATCACACTCTCTCTCTAAAACTATCACCGCAATAAATAACCTGAAATTTCCCTTTTGAAATCACCTTTTGAATCACCTGTGCAACCCACCATTTTTGCCGTGTGAACGGCAGCCTCAAAGGTGCAGGATAGTTGTGGTGTGGTGTGTACTGGCTGGATCGAAGCAGCAGGGCCTGGATTCTAGAGCAGGGATCGAGCCGATGTTTGGCTGCGACAGCGGTCTGCGGGGGAGTGTGATTCAAAGCGGCAGAACCAAGGCGAGGTAGATTTGAGGCAGTGTGGCCCCGGCCCGAGAGTGAGAAATGAGCCAAGGTTTGACTAATTTATGCACTGGGCCAAAGTGGAAAGTTCAGGTATAGGCCAAATCAAGGCAGCAGGTACTGGGCCCAACAGCATATTGAAGTGGCAGGGCCCAGGTTCCAGAGCAAGTAACGGTCCAAGGTTTGGCCACTTTAAGCACCAGGACAGATTGAAAAGGTCATGATGTTGGGACCGGAGGCAAGGGATAAGCCGGTGTCCAACTCACTGCTCCACAAGGCTTACTCAGCTCTGTACTGAACTGAGGTTGTGGCCTGCAACTAACTGGCTCCAGGATCAGCTGCAGTGATGACTGGCTTCATGGCTATGGATTCACTTTTGTGAATTTCAGTTCTGAATGTTAGTTGCCTATTTCTATAGTTTGCACTATTCCTTTCTTTTCTGCATATTAGGTGCTTGGTGGTCTTTTTTTTAATGGGTTCTTTTAGGTGGCTAGGTTTTGTGGCGCATGGCCAAGTGGTTAAGGCATCGGTCTGGTGTTCTGAAGGTCACTAGTTTGAGCCTCAGCTGAGGCAGCATGTTGTATCCTTGAGCAAGGCACTTAACCACACATTGCTCTGCGACGACACTGATGCCAAGCTGTATCGGCCCTAGTGCCCTTCCCTTGGACAACATCAGTGGCGTGGAGAGGGGAGACTTGCAGCATGGGCAACTGCCGGTCTTCCTTACAACCTTGCCCAGGCCTGCGCCCTGGAAACCTTCCAAGGCGCAAATCCACGGTCTCACGAGGCTAATAGATGCCTATATATTTTACTTTGTTTTGTGGCTGCCTGTAAGGAGACGAATCTCAAAGTTGTATAAAGTATACATACTTTAAATATACTTTGAACTTTGAAAGGAATTCCTGGTGTCCCAACTGTTATATTTTATATTTTGTACCTTCAAAACATGAAACTAATTTCAAGGGAGACACAGGAGTCCATAATGTTGGTCTATCTTCGTGTTTACTTTGAGAGGTGCACACTATCACGTGTAGCATGATGATGTATGCAGTTCACTTATTTATACATATAATCCATAATGAATTATTTAAATAAACAAGAATACTTAATCAACAAATACACATACAAGATTACCCAACTATAACTGAAATATTAAATGCACAACACTAACAGCCACAATATTAATTTGGCTGAGCAATAAAACCTAATTAGCTTTTGTTAAACTTACTCATATGTTTATTCCAACTGCCTACCATGACACCACTTGTTTTCAGAGGGTTATCTGAATCATTACTGGCAGTGCTGCTGAACATTTCAAGTGGAAACCTGGTGTCCAAGATGTATTCATACATAAGCACAGTAAGTAACTCAAAATTAATTTGGGTTAGATTAATCAAGCCTTTGACAACAACTTTGCTCAAATCAGTCAAGGACTTTAATATGGAAATTGGGCAGTTAGTAATTTTATAGCAAGACTGTAGTTATCATTGAGTTTAATATTTACAGTTCATAAACCACATAAATTAAGGGCAATATAGTATTTCATCCCCGGCTTCAACACTGAATTGGGTTCACTCCACACAGAGAAAGTGGAAATATTTTAGTTGACGGTCCCTGTGCTAATGGCATTGCAGTTAAACATACCCCAAAAGGAATCAATAACAACAATGATTTAAAATTTCAAGCATTTAGTGGAGGAATAATAGCATAATGTAATTTGGTAAGTTAAAATTGATGGCATCAGTCAATAGCTATAGATGTCATATGAAATAATTCACTTTATTTAGTTTTTGATAGAAACACGGTTCAATGGCAAAAGGATAAACTATACAGCATGCAATATATGTTGTGCTCACCTTGGCAACAAGTGTTCTGCGCAAGGTTAGCAATTTAGATCACCATAGTAACTGGATCTTTGGCTTTTTGGCTCTAAGATCCAAAGGGAGAACTTGAAGGAAGAGGAGGGTGGAATGCTATCAACTACAGAAGCCAAAAAAAAACTACAACAAATTAACTTGATTAATTCCCAGTTCAATCATTTCATATAGATTCAGTTTCAACTGTATATAGATACATGCAAATAAACAGTCTCAAATCTCTCCATTTTACCTGTGTTTGCAGCAAGGGTCATGCTTTAACTACATATATAAGCACCACACTTGTATATGTATCTACCTCCATGACATCTTAAGTGCTTCAGAAATGTGCAGTTGTCGTTGTGAGCATAGGCTATGATGGAAAAGGTTAGAGAACGGTCAATGAACTGCAAATGGACTGCTTAGTCACAAGAAAAAGCACTTACTTGAAAAGTTACCTACTCAGTCATATCTAAATTGTGGATGAAAAATGGAGTAAAACAGATGAGATGAAAAAATTGCAACATTACTTTGAACTTTGAAAGTGCTTCACATACCCACTTCAAGGGCATCTTGTTCCTGTTTTAAAATTTCAATTGACAGCAGTATTTTCTGAAGAGAAATGATATCTAACTGCCATTAATTATCGAGGCCCACAGTGCAAGGGACATATGAGAGTTACTTCTTTTAAACAACCTGACAGTACCGAAGATAAATAATAAGTGTTTTAAATTTTATGAGCCATTATGTTAACCTTTGTAATAGTTATTACAATCCCAATTTAACATATTGGTGTGGAAGGCTATTCCTTCTATCACTGAAGTAAAAGATTAATCAACTTTAAGGCTACTGTGACACCATTGTCACATCTTAAATCTCAGGGCCATGCGTTCATGTCTTGAAACTTAAGCACAGAGTTGAGGCTGATATTCCAATTGCAAGGAACCTTTGATTATTGAAGTGGATGTTCTATAGATGAATCATTAAAATGAAATCCTCTCTGGCAACATTCCCTCTAATTTTTTTTTTACAGTTGCATGGACAACCATTGTTCTGAGCAGGAAAATTTTAAATGGCCTGAAAACCACAGGACAGTTGATGGCTTATTGGGTTAACATAAGAGGACATAATATTGGCAACATTAGTAGAGTGTTGAGACATCTGTATTCATGAGGTCTTCAGTTCTGGGTGGATGGAAAATGAATGGGCACAAAATCTAGGGTTGTTTAATGTGGATTATGGCCCCAGTGTACCCCTTTCTGTCACTCCCCCATAGTTTTTCCTTTTGCTTATGGTTGACTTGCCCCTTCAAGAAAAGATCAAGATGATGAGTGATTGTTTATCAGTGGCACAGGAAATTTGGCAATATACTCTATGCAAGGCAGATACAGACTCTTACATATCTGGACAGATAGTTTAAAAGATCCAGTGACAGGTCTTTCAGATGTTTCTGTTTCTGTTCCAAAGTTTCAGGTGACTATTAAGAAAAGATTTTCAGGCAAAGTATCATTATTCACATCTGTGATGGTTGCTCTCATTTTAGCTTTGGAAGGAGTACACCCTGATTATGTACTTCTGTGCTCTAATTCATTCTCAGTCTTAATATCTATTAAAGCAGGTACTTCAAATTGTAGGTCAGACATTCTACTTGAGATTGGACATCTACTGAGGCTGCAGGGTCCAGGTAGGTGCATAGATGTCATATAGGTTCCTGCCCATGTGGGGTTGAAGGAGGTGGCAGACATTCTTGCCAAGCAATCACTTAAAATTAAGGATATAATATATTGCGCATTTGCATAAGGGCAGATGAAAGCCGCAAATAAAAAAGTCTATTCAATTACGGTGGCAACAAAGTTGGGATAAGGAAAAGAAAGGTTGGCATTTATGTAAAATTCAGAGGTTGATGGGAACTTGGCTGGAAGATGGGTATAAAAGGAGAGAAGTTAGACTTACACATTTACATATTGACAATACTAGATTGAATAATTCCTTAAGAATTAATATGTATTATACAGATATCTGTAGGGAGTGCACTTGTCATGACACAATGCAGCATATATTGTTTGAATGCATTTTCTATGAGATGCAAAGAAGACATCTAATTGCTAAATTGAGATCTTTGGGACAGACACAGCTTAACATGGGAAGTTTGTTAGAATATCACTGCCATTGTAATGTAGATAAGAGTGTTTTTGACGTTCTGAGAAGCATGAGACTTTTTGGCATTATTTGAATTTTATTTGGGGGGGGGGGACTTAATGGGTATACCTCCGGTCTCTTTGCTCCACCAACTCAGTAGCTGGCCGTAATACACCCTATGTAGGTTTGCCAACTGCCATTAAACCTTACAAGGGGAAGAAATTTATGGATTATAATCATTAATAAATAATTAATTACAGGATATTCCACAATTATATTAACATAAATTTCAGTTATATTAATTTCAAAATTATGTTAGAATAATTTCGTTATTATATTATATATAAGAAATTTCAGCTACACGGCAACAAAGACCATGTGCGTGGGAGCATTTCCATTACTGAGAGGCTGTGCACCCACGCAACCGAGAGGGAACTGTGCTCTCTGCCCATTGAGATGGGGTTAAAACATTTCATCATACTTAACCAAGGAGGTTCCTTGATTAGCATTTACTTCTCAACTAAAATATCTGAAACAATTACATTTGCTGTTATTCCACTGCTGCCAATCCTTACTCTGCAGAAAGTAGCTGCTTTGCTTTGCTACAGCAAAACAGTGATTATATTTCTGAAATATTAAATTAGCCATAAACCTCCTTGGGAGATTCTTCAAAATGACCTTCTCATTTAAATTTCCAATCACTACACACAAGAACAAACAGAACAGTCAAGTTGGACATTTCTTCTTAAATTACTGATATTCAGCAAAAAAAGCTTCTAAAATATAGAGTGGATTCCGGTTAAATGGGATCAGAACATTTTGGCCCAACTAAGCAGCTGCCGGAATTAGCCAAAGTTTCATGGAAATACTTAAAAAAGACCAACCTCCTTTTTACTGAGTAATAAATTATGTATTTAAATGTAATATAGAACAAATTAGAATACCAACAATACTAGGACTGTACAATAAAACTGTGTATTAATTGCTAATTTTTATCGACGGAGGAATCCATCCATTATAGCTGTATGCTGCCATGTTCTTTAGATTGATTGTAATTGAACAAAATCAGCATAGACACCTAATGTAAATAATGGATTCTTTTCATACAATGCTGTCGATGAATGCATTCTCCAAATCTTAATTTTCATTGTAACATTCAAGATAATTGTCAATAGCTTCAAATTCTTCGTAGTTCCTAAGTTGATGAAGTAATGAAATAGTTTCATTTTCACTCCTGCCCATTCCTGGCATCTCCAAGCCTGAATGCTTGAAACTGCAGTGCAGAAAACTGTTCTGAATTGTCTAACGGCTTATTTCTCATCAACTATCAGTGACAAAAATCACAGCTTTTTGAATACAAGAGCAAAGTAAAGCTATTTAAAAACTGTTTGCTCTAAGTAGGGTGCAGTGTCTAACAATCACACAAGTGCATGCGTTAGAAACTGTTTGGGAAGTGTCTCCTGTCCCAATTAAGCAGCCTAGTGTCCCAAATAAACAAATGGAATCCAAGCTAATTTGTTGATTGTTTTTGTTCTTTAAGAGTTGTCCTAAATAAGCAGCTGCCCTGATTATCCAATGACCCAATTAACTGGAATGCACTACATCTTACAAGTTTCATCCCAGCAGCAGCTGGTAGAGTATGTAACAAATATGTGCCATAGAGTGGCAAATCTCTACATGAACTATTAGTGTGTAATGAGGCTTTGCCATTGAGCAACCTGCGAAGAAAAAAAGTGCATGGAGTTTGATGAAAATGTAACAAAGGCTTAAAAAGCACGTTATTACTAATGAGCAAATCAGCCAGAAAATTGTAAAGAGAATGAGATACGCAGTGAATTAAAAATTTGAACATGTTGCTAAATGATTTGATACGGTTCTGCAAACAGTACAGAGACACAGTACCCTGGCCTGTGAGCTGCTGCATTTGTACATTACCTATCCACCAAACTGGCACCAAAAGTTGAGTTGAGCAATTAATATTTCCTGTACCATTTAATAAAATGATAATAGCTAACAACTCCCAGAATGTGAACAATTGAAAACACAAAACCTCACACCTTGGCCTTGGGTATTGTTCATGTCAAAAATTAAACTTCTACAACTTCTCATTCCCCTTTATTTATTTTCTTTTCCACAAATGTACAGGCAACATTGACTGAGAAAAATACAATTTGCGTTGAGTGTCTTCTGTTAAAAGTTCATCTGGAGAGTCATCTATTGTGAAAATTAGCTTGGAGTTGTTCTCTCTCACTGTTGCCTGACTTGCTGGGTGATTCAGGATTGTGTGTTTTATTTTGGAACATTAACATTTGTGTCATTTTGTGTTTGAGTCTAATTCATTTTCTTTCTTATCTTTAAAATATATTTATTGAAGTACTGGTTCCATCATCCACAGGGGTTTCAGGTGGCCACTGGCCTTCGTTGTACAATTATCAGCAACTTGCGTATCAAGACCATTCACCAGCTCTTAAGGTGCAGGAACAAATTTACCCTGATGGATATTATAAATGATGCCCTATTCCAATAAATTTTGGCTTGGCAGTTTATTTTAATTCACTAGTAAAAAAATTAGAATTTATTTAAATCTTACATCTATCCCACAATGTGAGGGAGTAAAAATCTTTGTATTTTTTGCAAATCTTTGCAGAATATTGCTGGGTCTTTTAATACAAGTTGAGAAGGTGGATTTTATTCTTTCACCAAATTTACAATGCACATCATACAAAGGATTAAATTACAATTACCAGACTGTCTGCTCTTCCAGCTGAGATCCTTCAATTAGTGGTTTATAAAACCGGAATATTATAAGAATTATTTGCATTTATAAAAGCTTCCTTCCCATTCCTTTCTGGAAATATTCCCAAAGCATGCATAGTCAAAGAAATGATTTAAAATGAAATCACTTCAAAAAAATTGCAACAACCTCCTATAAAACAATACCATAGTGTTAACCTCAGTGAGTTTTAAAATTGTTAATTGATGGGCGAATCCTGACCAGAACATAAGTGGTAACCCCCTGACCTCTCTCTTGAAGCATGCCCTGGGATTAGATCCAGCTGAGATAGCAGATGGGCCTGAGAAGAAGACAGAGGTTACAGCATGAAATAAAAAAGAACCATTTGGTTCAACCAATACATTACTATGTTACTCTACGGCAAATATGCCTGAGCACATTTACCTGTCCTTCACTGCAGTCCTATAAGTCATCTTCTTCTTCCACTTAACTTACTAAATCAGAAGTTCAAACAATATTTGCTGCCACAATCCATAACCCGGAAACAAATTCCTCAGGCCCGTACTTCTATGTTACTACCATCTATTTTAAATCCTTTACATTGTTCGTAAATTCATCAACAGACTTAGCTCAACTATATCAAGACCTACTTTTCTCTGACAACCATACTCATTTTCCAGCAGCACCTTAGGATACAGAGATATGGTCACAAACTGATTTGAAGATTTTTTTAAAGATATTATATATTATTAAAAGATTAAATCTGAGACATGGTTGAGCACTGATTTATTCCACTGTCGCTTATCCAGCTGAAGCTAAATAATTTCATGCAACATTTTTCCTTCTTTCCCACATACCATTGCCCCCGAAGTCACCTGAAGGTCCCTGCTGAGCCTTTGCTTCCCACTTCTCGACTGCCACAATGGAAAATCCAACATTAGTTTCCTCAGATTTATAATGCCAGAACAGGTTGGGAAAGCTTTATCTCTTCCATGAAGCCATTTCTATGGCAAATCTAGCAATCCCCAGAATAAAACCTGGGGCAGACACTTGCAGCAAACACTGCAATTGATTTACCTTTTGTTTTGTACTTCCGTCTGCTGCACCATTTTGTCATTCTCACTCTAAACTAAAGCTTAGCAATGACAAAAAAATAGATCCTTTCTTTCTGATTTTGCTGGGCTTGTAAATCTGAACTACACTTCTTAGCTTTGTTTATATATTGGTAAACAGTACAGCATTCTTCATCTAAGGAGCTGCAATATCCTCATATACATTCTGTTCTTCAATAATGATGCACCTGCATTGAGTAATCACCATTACTGATCAAATAAACACCTGAAAGACAAAAATGATCCAATAATAATGTCTGCTTCAGAATTCTGCAATATTTCAAAACCGACCTTTCCCTCCTAAACTAAAAAATTTACACAAATGTTAAGTTTGTCAAACACTTTAATTTTCAACAGGAGGCAAATAAGGTGTCAAATGATTTGACATATAAATCTTAAAATATTCCAGCTATTTCTGATGATGTACAAGGTCATTTGATTCTTACTGAAGCTAACACTTGCTCTTACAGAAAGGGTAAAATTACAATTTAGATGATCACTATATTTCAATCAAGTAACAAATAATAGAGAGCGACCATCAGAAAATTACGCTCACAGGATCTCTTACTGCACATTTAATCAATTTCCATTTAGGAAATATTTTTGTTGTCATCTCTATTGAAATGAAAGTCAAAACAGTTTGGATAATTTGTAGTGGAATGTAATATATGCACTCAGTGGACACTTTATTAGATACAGTACACATAAATACTCCCTGGTTAATGCAAACATCTAATCAGCCAATCATGTGGCAGCAACTCAATGCATAAAAGCACGCAGACATGGTCAAGAGGTTCAATTGCTGTTCAGACCAATCATCAGAATGGGGAAGCAATATGACCGAAGTGATTTTGACCATGGAATGATTGTTGGTGCCAGATGGGGTGGTTTGACTATCTCAGAAACTACTGATCTCCTGGGATTTTCACACACAACGGTCTCTAGAGTTTACAGAGAATGATGTGAAAAAACAAAAGAACATCCAGTGAGCAGCAGTTTTGTGATGAGAACACCTTGTGAATAAGAGGAAGCAGAGGAGAATGGCCAGATTGGTTCAAGCTGACAGAAAGGTGACAGTAACTCAAATACTATGTGTTACGACAGAAATGCACAGAAAAGCATCTCTAAATGCAGAATTCATTGAAACTTGAAGTAGATGAACAACAGCAGCAGAAGGCCACAGGCAGTTCCTCTCCTGTAACTAATAAAATGGGCACTGAGTGTATTTTCCTTGCTTGTCCACAACTGGTGTTTCTATATGCAGACATACAGCTGGCAGAAATTGAACTTTTCCACAAGGAATATCATTTTAAAGTTCAATTTCAATAACCTGCAGTACTGGTGCATTGCAGAGTTTGTTTTAAATTTGGAAGTTTTACTCATTTTCTTTATTTTCAATGTTCTTTTTAAAGACTTGATATTTACTTGCAGCCACTTATATAGGCAACATGAATTTTTCAATTGAAAGATTTGGTTTATTATTCTGGAATGAAAGGAACAAGAGAAGGAAGTTTGGCAAGAGAATTTGTTTCAGGGGCAAATGACCCATACCCGCTGTCACCCCATATGTACAAGCTGCGGGAAACAAACTGGGATTTGGTTAAAACTATCGTCTCCAACACGTCAATTCACAAACAGCCTTCTGCCACAATCAGGAGCACAGTCTCCCATCAAACAGCATGAAGGCAGACTGCCAGTGCCCATCAAGGTCACCACAATACTAAATGGCTGCCCTTCATTCCAGAATGCCAAGAGTGACAAGATACATCAATAAAGCTACAGTTCACATATTCATCAAGGAGCTGACTGTTGCCATCTTCACCATAACAAACTAGTCACACCATTTCTATACATAACAGAGCTTTATAAAGAGTCACATGACGTGCATAAGCCAGCTTGTTAAAACAATGAAATAGTAATTCAGCTGGATCACTGTGTCTAATTGTGGCCCCCATTTTTCAGGAAGGATGTTAAAAAAATTGCTGCGGATTCAATTGGACCAAGCCGAGCTGACTGACAGCCGGCAGGTCCCTGTGGAACGGCTGGCTGCCAGCCATTTGCAGATCCGCTCACCTCAAACGTCAGCATGTGCTCAGCCAAACAGAAAAGTCCGAGGCAAGCTGGAGGTCAGGTATGCTTCATGCTTTATACTTGGGATGGCTGGGTGTCTGAATGGCAACTGTTTGAAGGTAGTTGCTAACCCTGCCAAAAGATTAGCAATTTTTTTTCTTTTAATTAAATGTATTTTATTAATCTTTAAGTAACTTCTGGCTGTCAGTTAGCTGTAATTGATACAGCCTTAATGGAATTATAGAGAAGATGACACCTAAAGCTGTGGGAGTACTGGGAACCCACCTTTTCCTCTCAAGAAGAGGAGAGTTGACTCAGGCCTCTTGAAAATATCTGAGAAACATGTTCCACAAAAGCCCTGTCCAAGCAATGGGTAAGTCCAGCATGATCTGGCCCAGTCACTTTACTGGAATGGTTCCTTTGAAAAGGGATTTAAATTACCAAGTGGGTGCAGTCAGCAAGTTAGTGCCTATTGCACTTTGAGAAAACAAATCCAGGTAGAGTGTTCACAGTGAATGGTAGGGCCCTGGGAAGTGTTCTAGAGCAGATGTTCCTTGCAGATCAGGAAAATGGGAGATTGAAGTACTGAAGTGAGTGCCGAGGGAGAACACCAGCTGCCTGTCTTTTAATCTCTCTGCTACAGACAGGGAAAGGCCTGCTGGAGAGAGTTGCCCAGGATTTCTGCGTTTTTGGATGTGGACTTGGCCTTTGGACTTTTTTTCAGTCTTATAGTTGTTTATGTTCTGTGTTTTTCGCCCGATCTTACTTATTTTTTTGTGTGGGAGGGGGTTTGGGGGTCAATATGCCTGCTCTGTTTTGTTCGTTTCTTTGCGCGGGAGGGATTTGGGAATTTATGTGCCTGTTCCATTTTTGCCAGATTGTTGGGCAGGAGGAGGGATTTGGGGGTCGATGTTCCTGATTGGTTTTGTTCGGGGGGAGGGATTTGGGACTTGATGTTCCTGATCGGTTTTGTTCGGGATGAGGGATTTGGGGGTTGATGTGCCTGATCGGTTTTGTTCGGGATGAGGGATTTGGGGGTTGATGTTCCTGATCGGTTTTGTTCGGGATGAGGGATTTGGGGGTTGATGTGCCTGATCGGTTTTGTTCAGGAGGAGGGATTTGGTTGTCGATATTTCTGATCGGTTTTGTTTGGGATGAGGGATTTGGTTGTCGATGTTCCTGATCGGTTTTGTTCAGGAGGAGGGATTTGGTTGTCGATATTTCTGATCGGTTTTGTTCGGGATGAGGGATTTGATTGTCGATGTTCCTGATCGGTTTTGTTCGGGATGAGGGATTTGGGACTTGATGTTCCTGATCGGTTTTGTTCGGGATGAGGGATTTGGGGGTTGATGTGCCTGATCGGTTTTGTTCGGGATGAGGGATTTGGGGGTTGATGTTCCTGATCGGTTTTGTTCAGGAGGAGAGATTTGGTTGTCCATACTTCTGATCGGTTTTGTTCGGGATGAGGGATTTGGGGGTTGATGTGCCTGATTGGTTTTGTTCGGGAGGAGGGATTTGGTTGTCGATATTTCTGATCGGTTTTGTTCGGGATGAGGGATTTGGGACCTGATGTTCCTGATCTGTTTTATTTGGGAGGAGGGATTTGGAACTTGATGCTCCTGATCTGTTTTGTTCAGGAGGAGGGATTTGGGGGTCAATGTGTCTGTTCGGTTTTTGTTCATTTTTTGTGTGAAGGGGGGATTTGGGGTGTTGATGAGTGAGCTGCTTTCTTTTCTTTGACTACCCCGGAAAAGAAGGATTTCAAGCTGTATAATTTGATAATAAATGAACCTTTGAACATGGTTCCCTGAAAGCAGGTAGACAGGGTAGTGATAAAAAGTTTGGCAAACTGGTCTTTATCAGTTGGTAGCTTATGTTGCAGTTGAGCAAGTTCCCTTCTGAAGACAGTGAATGAATGTTTTTATCACCCAAATAAGCAGAAAATTCAAGATCATGTGCAAATTGAGCAAATTATGAACTTTGAGAACATGGATGCAAAATTTCTAATAGAGGAAAGAAGTAGAAGCACTATGTAAATGACGAATAAGACCATCAGACATAGAAACAGGATTAAGCCATTTGGCCATTAAGTCTGCTCCAACATCCAATCATGGCTAATCCTGTTTTTTTTTCCCCCTCATCAGCCCTGGTCACCGGTCTTCTTCCTGTAATCTTTGATGCCATGTCCAGTCAAGAACCTATTAAGCTCTGCCCTAAATACAGCCAATGACCTGGTCTCCACAGCTGCCTGTGGTAACAAATTCCACAAATTCTCCACTGTCTGGCTAAAGAAATTTCTGTATATCTCTCTTTCAAATGGTCGCATCTCTAACCTGAGGCTGTGCCCTCTAGTCCTAGACTCCCCCAACATGGGAAACATCCTTACCATATCTATTTTGTCTACGCCTTTCAACATTCAATGAGATTCCCCCCATCCTTTTAAATTCCAGTGAGTACCGACCCAGAATGTGGGCACGTGGCCGAGTGGTTAAGGCACTCGACTAGCAACCTGAAGGTCGTGAGTTTGTGCCCCAGCCAAGGCAGCGTGTTGTGTCCTTGAGCAAGGCACTTAACCACACAGTGCTCTGTGACGACACTGGTGCTAAGCTGTATCGGCCCTTGCCCTTCCCTTGGACAACATCGGTGTCATGGAGGGGGGAGACTTGCAGCATGGGCTGGTCTTCCATACAAACTTGCCCAGGCCTGTGCCTGGAGAGTGAAGACTTTCCAGGCGCAGATCCATGGTCCCGCAAAACTAACAGATGCCTTTATAGACCCAGAGACATCAAACGTTCCTTGTCTGATAACCCTCTCCAATGCCAGCACACCTTTTCTTAGATGAGGAGCCTAAAACTGTTCACAATACTCAAGGTGAGGCCTCACCAATGCCTTATAAAGCCTCAGGATCACATCCCTGGTCTTGTATTCCAGACCTCTTGAAATGAATGCTAACATTGCACTTGCTTCACTCAGCACCGACTCTACCTGCAAGTTAACCTTTAGGGGGCTTCTGCACAAGGACTCCCAAGTCCCTTCGCATCTCAGATTTTTAGATTTTTCTCCCCATTTATTTCTCCTACCAAAGTGCATGACCATGCATTTTCCAACATTGTATTTCATTTGCCACTTTCTTGCCCATTCTCCTAATCTGTCTAAGTCCTTCTGCAGCCTACCTGTTTCTCCAACACTACCTGCTCCTCCACCAATCTTTGTATTGTCTGCAAATTCAGCAACACAGCCATCTATTCCATCATTTAAATCATTGGTATACAGGATAAAAAAGCAGTCCCAACACCGACCCTGGCGGAACACCACTAGTCACTAGCAGCCAACCAGAAAAGGATCCTATTATTCCCAGTTTCTGCCTCCTACCAATCAGCCAATGCTCTAACCATGCCAGTAACTTTCCTGTAGTACCATGGGCTCTTAACTTGGTAAGCAGCTTCATGTGTGGCACCTTGTCAAAGGGCTTCTGTAAGTCAAAATATACAATATCCACTGCATCCCATTTATCTATCCTACTTGTAATTTCCTCAAATAATTCCAACAGTTTTGTCAGGCAATATTATCCCTTCAGTAAACCATGCCGGCTTTGTCCGATCTTGTCCTGTGTCACCAAGTACTCCATAATCTCATATTTAACCATTAACTCCAACATCTTCCAAACCACTGAGGTCAGGCTAACTGGTCTATAATTTCCTTTCTTCTGCCTCCCTACTTAAAGAGTGGAGTGACATTTGCAACTTCCCAGTCTTCTGGCACCATGCCTGAGTCAAATGATTTTTTTTTTCAAAGATCATTACTAATCCCTCCATAATCGCCACTGCCACCTCTTTCAGAACCTTCGGCTGCAGTTCATCTGGTCCGGATGACTTATGTACCTTTAGGTCTTTCAGCTTTTTGAGCACCTTCTCCCTTGTAACTGCACTCACTTCTCTTCCCTCACACCCTTCAACACCTGGCACACTGCTACTTTCTTCCAGAGTGAAGACTGATGTAAAATACTCATTTAGTTCACCTGCCATTGCTTTGTCCCCCTTTCTTATTTCCCTGGCCTTATTCTCTAGCAGTTCTATATCCACTCTCATCTCTTTAATTTTTTTTACATACCTGTAAAAGCTTTTACTATCCAGTTTGATATTTTTTGCTTGTTTGCTTTTGTATTTCATCTTTTCCCTTGTGATGATTCTTTTAGTTGCTCTCTGTAGGTTTTTGAAAGCTTCCCAATCGTTTATCTTCCCACTAATTTTTGCTTTGTTGTACGCCCTCTCTTTTGTTTTTACATTAGCTTTGATTTCCCTTGTCAGCATGATTGTACTATTATGCCTTTTGAGTACTTCTTCATTTTTGGAATATGTTCATCCTGCACCATCCTCATTTTTTGTAGAAACACATGCCATTGTTGCTCTGCTGTCATCCCTGCCAGCATCTCCTTCTAATTTACTTTGGTCAACTCCTCTCTCATACCATGGTAATTTCCTTTACTCCACTGAAATACTGCCACATCAGACCTTACTTTCTCCCTATCAAATTTCAAATTGTGATCACAGTCTCCTAAGGGTTCTTTTACCTAAAGCCCCTTTTACTCGCTTCATTACATAACACCAAATCCAGTATAGCTGATCCCTGAGTAGGCTCAATGAAAAACTTCTCTTAAAAAGCCATCTTGTAGGCATTCAACAAACTAACTCCCTTGAGATCCATTACCAACCTGATTTTCCCAATCAACCTGCATATTGAAATCTCCTATAACTATCATAACATTGCCCTTTTGACATGCCTTTTCTATTTCCCATTGTAATCTGTGGTTTACATCCCAGCTACTGTGGAGAGGCCTGTATATAACTGTCATCAGGGTCCTTTTGCCCTTGCAGTTTCTTAACTCAACCCACAAGGATTCAACATCTTCTGATCCTAAGTCACATCTTTCAACTGATTTGATGCCATTTTTTACTAGCATAACCACACCACTCCCTCTGCCTACCTTCCTATCCCTCCAATACCATGTGTAATCTTGGACATTCAGCTCCCAGCAACAACCATCTCCCAACTCCCAGCTGACCGCTGCAATATCATACCTGAAGTTGATATTTAGTGGTGAAGCATTTTCCAAACTGAGATATGAGAAGGCAACAGTGTTGATCTAAGTCACCACAACAAAGAAGCCCACATGTCAGTTTGAAATTGCTCTTGCCAGCAATTTTAGTAAGTTGGGTGGGATCTTATGCAGCATGTTCAGAGCTCAGTCACCCTGTGGCTCATAACATCACTGTCGAAGTCACATCCACAGTGTAATAGATCATTGCTACTGTACATTCAAACTAAGGGTATTCTTTCACCTTATCTAGCCATACCTCTTAGCAGATCGTATGCAACACAAATTCCAGATGCAACAGAAGAGGCACTGCACTGCGGCCGGTGGACAGAGGATTTCAGCATCAGCAGCAGGAGGTCTGAATAATGGAACGGCCGGAGCCACACCTCAGATTCTCAGCACCATGACATTGTCCTCTTTTCACATCTAATGACTCACTGAGGCTTTTGTTGACCTGAGCTAGGATGCTGCAGTTGTGCCATTTAATTTGCTGCAAATGCATCGGGAGGAAATCATGGCCGTTGCTGTGGACTGTCACCCCTGGGTTTAGTTGAGTGAGGTGATCTAATTGTCTTCATGGCCAGATCAATAAACTTGTGGAAAGGACTGCATTTAGAAAGCATGCTTAATTCTCAATCCAGTGAATGATCTTCTCTGCCTCATTGCCACTACTTAAGATTCAAAGCTTTTCCATTTTCAGCTGTGCAATGTATCAATAATCCAAATGACCCATTGACCAAACCATCAATTTACTTACTCTTACATTGTCTAAAAGTATGAGGTAATAACAGCAGATTCTCAACCCCCTTGTTAATACCACAGTCTCTGACGTTCATGTGAACTGGCACGTTATTGATATTAAACTATCCATCCTGTGAGGACTTAAATAATTAAAGGTGTTGACAGCTGTGTGTTTTGGCACTAAGGGAATGACGTTCAAGACTGCCAGGCTCTGATAATCGTCACTTAATTGGGCAGAGGCTCTATGAATCATATTGCTGCAACAGCACGGACCACAGTTCTGTTTAGCAGGATGGTCAAAAACAACTCCCAGTTCAAATGTAGCTGTTGCCCTGAGTAATAAATGCTGAAATATTTCACTTTGGAATGACTGCAGCATACAAAAACTCAGCACATTCTTGATTTATTTTGATATTCTCAAACTATTCTTATTAATTTCAAAGTTCAAAGTAAACTTATTATCAAAGTACAAATACGTCACACACACAACCCTGAGATTCATTTTCTTGCAGGCATACTCAATAAAATCCAATAGCCATAATAGACTCAATAAAAGACTGCACCAACAGATGTGAAATAATTTATCATCAAGTTTGATGAAGTCCCCAAAATATTATTTAGTAATATGAGAAATAATTTGTAGATTTCTAAATTGGCACTCTTCCCGTTGCTCCTTCAGGTAATGCCAGCACATGCCCTATTACATCTTTAAGCAGATGTCAAACACTATAGTGCTTCCTGATGAGAGGCAAAAACAATAACAACACCTGCCTTCTCATGGTATCTTTAAGTTTGTACGGCATACTGAGGTTCTTCACATGATCATAAGCAGACACAGAAAACACAAAGCACATTTAAAGAGACAATTTTAAAGAAAAAATGTGGAACAGTGACAGAACAGCTTGAGGAGGGAACTTCAGTAGCTTTGACAGCTGAAGTGAGTAAAACCAAGGATGGTCAACAGGACAAAGTGAAGGAGTTCAGATATCCTTGGGAGTTTTGGGAATTTAAGAGTTTTGGGTTATTTCTTCAGCGGTTTGATCGGGCATGACTGCGCAAGCAGAGGGATGTCAGCCAGTGGGAACAGTGAGAAGAGCTTAAACGGAGATGGTTATTTTTTCAGCAGTTTGATCAGGGCATGACTGCACAAGCGCGTGGACATCAGCCAGTGAGAACAGCGAGAAGAGTTTAAAGAGAGACAGCCTTATAGAGTAGGCGCATGAGGAACGGGTGACAGAGTAGGAAGGCTTTGGCTCAATAGGGCTTCGGCATTAATGGTCAAGGCGAGGCAGGTTGCCTGAGTACAATATAGACAGGAAGTATGTGTGTGAGTCCGGTTTTCTGTGCTCTGTTAGATGTGGGAAGCCCAGGAGACTCCCAGCCTCCCGGACGGCCACATCCGCACCAGGTGCATCGAGCTGCAGCTCCTTAGGGACTGTGTTAGAGAACTGAAGATGCAGCTCAATGACTTTCGTCTGGTCAGGGAGAGCGAGGAGGTGATAGAGAGGAGCTATAGGCAGGTAGTTAGGCCGGGGCCTGGGGAGACAAATAAATGGGTAACAGTCAGGGGAGGGAACGGCAGGATTCAGAGGCCAGAGAGTAACTCTGTGGCTATACCCCTTAACAATAAGTACTCCTGTTTGAGTACTGTTCGCAGGGGACGGCCTACCTGGGGGAAGCAACTGGCACAGAATCTGGCCCTGTGGCTTAGAAGGGTAGGGAATGGAAGAGAATGGCAGCAGTGATAGGGGACTCTATAGTTAGGGGGTCAGACAGGCTACTCTGTGGATGCAGGAAAAAAGCAAAGGTGGTAGTTTGCCTCCCAGGTGCCAGGGTTCGGGATGTTTCTGATCACGTCCAAGATATCCTGAAGTGGGAAGGAGAACAGCCAGAGGTCGTGGTACATATTGGTACTAATGACTAGGCAGGAAAAGGGAGCAGTTCCTGAAAGCAGACTACAGAAAGCAGAAGGAAGCTAAGAAGCAGGACCACAAAGGTAGATATCTCTGGATTACTACTTGTGCGACGCGACAGTGAGTATAGTTGTAGAGTGAGGTGGAGGATTAATGCGTGGCTGAGGGATTGGAGCAGTGGGCAGGGATTCCAATTTCTGGATCACTGGGACGTCTTTTGGGGCAGGAGGGACCTGTACAAAAAGGCAGGTTGCACTTGAATCCAAGGGGGACCAATATCCTGGTGGGGAGGTTTGCTAAATCTGTTGGGGAGAGATTAAACTAGGATTGCTGGGGGGTGGGAACCAAACTGAAGTGACTGGCGGGAGATTTTAATTTCCCAAATATCGATTGGCATGTTCCTAGAGCAAGGAATTTAAATGGGGTGGAGTTTGTTAGGTGTGTTCAAGAAGGTTTCTTGACACAGTATGTAGATAAGCCTACAAGAGGAGAGGCTGTACTTGATCTGGTATTGGGAAATGAACCTGGTCAGGTGTCAGGTCTCTCAGTGGGAGAGCATTTTGGAGATAGTGATCACAATTCTATCTCCTTTACCATAGCATTGGAAAGAGATAGGAACAGACAAGTTAGAAAAGTGCTTTATTGGAGTAAGGGGAAATATGAGGTTATCAGGCAGGAACTTGGAAGCATAATTGGGAACAGATGTTCTCAGGGAAATGTATGGCAGAAATGTGGCAAATGTTCAGGGGATATTTGCGTGGAGTTTTGCATAGGTACTTTCCAACGAGACAGGGAAAGGACGGTAGGGTACAGGAACCATGATATACAAAGGCTGTTGTAAATCTAGTCAAGAAGAAAAGAAGAGCTTATGAAAGGTTCAAAAAGCTAGGTAATGATAGAGAGCTAGAAGATTATAAGGCCAGCAGGAAGAAGCTCAAGAAAGAAATTACAGAGCACCAAAAGGGGCTATGAGAAGTCTTTGGCAGACAGGATTAAGGAAAACCCCAAGGCATTCTACAAGTACGTGAAGAGCAAGAGGATAAGATGTGAGAGAATAGGACCAATCAAGTGTGACAGTGGAAAAGTGTGTATGGAACCAGAGGAGATAGCAGAGGTACTTAATGAGTACTTTGCTTCAGTATTCACTATGGAAAAGGCTCTTGGTGACTGTAGGAATGACTTACAGCAAATTGAAAAGCTTGAGCATGTAGATATTAAGAAAGAGGATGTGTAGGAGCTTTTGGAAAGCATCAAGTTGGTTAAGTCACTGGGACCGGATGAGATTTAACCCAGGTTACAGTGGGAGGCGAGGGAGGAGATTGCTGATCCTCAGGCGAAGATCTTTGCATCATCAAGTGGGACGGGCAAGCTTACAGAGGATTGGAGGGTTGCAAATGTTGTTCCATTATTCAAGAAAGGGAGTAGAGATATCCCAGGATATTATAGACCAGTGGTTGGTAAGTTGATGGAGAAGATCCTGAGAGGCAGGATTTGTGAACATTTGGAGAGGTATAATTTGATTAGGAATAGTCAGCATGGCTTTGTGAAAGGCAGGTCATGCCTTACGAGCCTGATTGAGTATTTTGAGGATGTGACTAAACACATTGATGAAGGTAGAGCAGTAGATGTAGTATATATGGATTTCAGCAAGGCACTTGATAAGGTACCCCATGCAAGGCATATTGAGAAAGTAAGGAGGCATGGGATCAAAGGGGAAATTGCTTTGTGGATCCAGAACTGGCTTGCCCACAGAAGGCAAAGAGTGGCTGTAGACGAGTCATATCCTGTATGGAGGTCAGTCACCGGTGGTGTGCCTCAGGGATCTGTTCTGGGACCCCTACTCTTTGTGATTTTTATAAATGATCTGGATGAGAAGTAGAGGGATGTGAGTGATGGGTTAGTAAATTTGCTGATGACACAAAGGTTGGAGGTGTTGTGGATAGTGTGGAGGGCTGTCAGAGGTTACAGCGGGACACTGATAGGATGCAAAAATGGGCTGAGAAGTGGCAGGTAGAGTTCAACCCAGATAAATGTGAGGTGGTTCATTTTGGTAGGTTAAATATGATGACAGAATATAGTATTAATGGTAAGACTCTTGGCAGTGTGGAGGATCAGAGGGTTCTTGGGGTCCGAGTCCATAGGACACTCAAGGCTGCTGTGCAGGTTGACTCTGTGGTTAAGTAAGCATATGGTGCATTGGCCCTCATCAATCGTGGGATTGAGTTTAAGAGACAAGAGGTAATGTTGCAGGTATATAGGAAGGACCCTGGTCAGACCCCACTTGGAGTACTGTGCTCAGTTCTGGTCGCCTCACTTTAGGAAGGATGTGGAAACCATAGAAAGGGTGCAGAGGAGATTTACAAGGATGTTGCCTGGATTGGCGAGCATGCCTCATGAGAATAGGTTGAGTGAACTCAGCCTTTTTTTCCTTGGAGTGACGGAGGATGAGAGGTGACCTAATAGAGGTGTATAAGATGATGAGAGGCATTGATCGTGTGGATAGTCAGAGGCTTTTTCCCAGGGCGGAAATGGCTAGCACAAGAGGGCACAGTTTTAAGGTGCTTGGAAGTAGAGACAAAGGAGATATCAGGGGTATGTTTTTTTACGCAGAGAGTGGTGAGTGCATGGAATGGGCTACCGGCGGTGGTGGTGGACGCGGATACGATAGGGTCTTTTAAGAGACTCCTGTACAGGTACATGGAGCTCAGAAAAATAGAGGGCTATGGGTAACCCTAGTTATTTTCTCAGGTAAGGATGTGTTCAGCACAGCTTTGTGGGCCAAAGGGCTTGTATTGTGCTG
The DNA here is from genome assembly GCF_030028105.1 of Mobula birostris. NCBI lineage: Eukaryota > Metazoa > Chordata > Chondrichthyes > Myliobatiformes > Myliobatidae > Mobula > Mobula birostris. The sequence goes on along the minus strand of NC_092375.1, from coordinate 63,064,876 downwards.
TAGGTTTTCTATGTTTCTTAACAGGAACAGTTTACCATCCCACCCTTCATTCATTGCTGAAAGCCTAACTGAGCTCCACCTTTCTGCATTGATCAGAAGTCCTCAGATTCCATTCATATCCAACAATCTGCGGATTTCTGCTTTGAAGATTTTCAATGGAGTGAGCCAACAGAAGAATTTAAAAATGAGCATGAGATCTTCAAAATTGAGATTTTGTTTATGTTTAAGTGAGGATAGGTTAACAAAAAAGGTGACAAAGATATTGTTCTAATATTCTGCATGCCTATGGCATTGCTCAGTAACAAGACTTTATTTTCACATAGGTCCCCGCTTCTCACTCTGATTTTTGCTTCTACTCTTCTCTATGCCATTAAGTAAACTCGATTGTTACCATTACTCTGAACTTGTTTTTGATTTTCTCTTCCATTTCAAGTAAGCTTTCACATCTCAGTTACTTTCTGCCGATTTGTCCTTCACAAATATTACAGCGATGTTTATATACCTTTTCCTTTGCATGTTTTTCTTTCCACACTTCTTTTCCTGAATTAGTTACATTGCTTCTCTAGAAAATGTTCTCCCAGGTGAATATAGAGCTTCTTTCAAGTGTAAGAGGCAAAATATCTAATCCAACTTCTGGTTTATGAGCCAGTCTACAGGATCAAGTTTTTAAAAAATCAGAGAGACATGAAGCAAAACATAGCAGCTTGTTTTCCTTAAAAAAGAAATTTTTAAAAATATTTAGAATCTTTTTAAACATTACAGATTTCTGTAGCTGAGGAAAATATTTGTGATAGATCAAAAGCTTGTGACACGCAGTCCATGTTACACAAATGATTTTTCAATAAGTTTTGTATCTTATTCTCTTCAGCTATTAAAAGCACCATTGTGAATAGCATTTGATGAAATAGGATAGAGAGAACCCTGGTGAGCATGTATAGATCAATGGGACAAAATAGACTGTTTTTATGCTGTACATTCTATGCAGTTGTATGCTATATTATTCTACATTTCACATAATAACCTTAAACCTATGAGCGTTCTGATAGATTCTTCTCAGAATCTAGCCACTTGAAAGAAAGCAATTCAATTATTCATTGGAGCACCTCATTGATCCAACAATCTATAGCGGAGAAGGAGTTTCTGTTGTAATGTACTGGGTCTAAAATGATAGCCTGACTTAAGACCTGTTTGAGTCAATTGGACAGGGGGCTAGCTTTCCCCACTTGTACTTCCAGAATTTTCTCAGGTGTTCAACAACTGGCGGATCCCAAGGTGTCCTTTATCGGCCATCTGTATTCTTCACAATGTTTTCCAGGTTAATGGTCATTTGTGGCCAGTTTGATCATATCATACCTGCATATCATTTATTAAAACAATATCAATGGTGCTTTCTTTTCGTAAAACCAGCACAGCCAACAGGAAATCATGAACATGTCCCAGATAAGCTGGTTTCTGTGTTGTGCTCTAGGCCTGATCCAATAGTTAATGACAACTTTGGATCCTAATTATTGTTGTAGTACTTCTCTTAAACAGTATTTCTAAGGGATTAAAATCAAACATTTACCCCCTTGTTGCCATTATCAAAAATACCTTAATTTCTGTGTTTAGGCAAAATAAGTGCTCTTTGGCCTTTATTCCCTGGAGCTATTCTCTTCCCAGCTGTTTGTAATTATAGTTTGCCATGTAATTGTAATTATAGTTGGGGAAAATACAAACCTTGTTGATTTTTAATTTTTTTGCAACACATCATTGCATTTTAATACAGACTTGGAAGATTTACCCTTCTAAACCTACCATCTTTTTCACACTGCCATAGACTAAATTCATGTCCAAACCACCATTGCAAATTCTCATTTTCAGAGCCAGAGTTATATTCAAGTTTATTTTTATATGAATTTTCTTATGTATTTGATAAAATTATTCCTTGATTACCTAAGCATCATTCTATCCTCTTAGTTGATCCCTCAGGATTGAGGGAGACACTCCGATTCCATTTCCATAGTTTCTGGGTGATTTGATAAAGCTTTGATTTATCCGCAGACAGTCCTGCATGTCGATCAAGAAGTGCTTGACAGGATGAGTTGGTGGATTCCTTGATAAACCTTAAACTCGTCCTGCCATTTCACCATGGTCTCCATGTGCTGCTGAAAAAAATGCATGGTGCTCAGGGTTTTCCCTGATGCTCCATCTCCATTCTGAATAGCCATGGGACAAAGATCCAGGAGAGTTAAAAGAGGATGCCACACTCTTTTAGAGCAACTCTGAGTAAACCATTTACCTCCCTGTAGGAGCCACGTAGACTGGCTTCATTGGAAACTCATGGCAAGAAATTGCCAGCAAAGATCGGAACAGATCACATCACAGTGATCAGTCATTCACACAGTGAAACGGGTCGGAAATGTAGCAGGTAAAATCAGTGAGGAAGGACTCAATGTACAGAGTGAAAAGTCAGCTTGAAATTAAAAACACAAAATGCTAGGGGAACTCAGCAGGCCAGGCAGTATCTATGAAAAAGAGTACAGTCAACCTTATATTCCGTTTTGTAGCCTCCAACCTGATGGAATGAACATCGATTTCTCAAACTTCCATTAATGCACCAACCCCCCCCCCCGATCCTTTCCTATCCCCTTTTCCTCCCTCTGGTGTTCCTCCCCGCTTTGCTTTCTTCAATGGCCTTCTGTCTCTTTCACCAATCAACTGCGCAGCTGTTTACTACATCTCTCCCCCTCCTGGTTTCACCTATTACCTTGTGCTTTTCTCTCCCCTCTACCCTTACCTTTTAAATCTATTCCTTAGCTTTTTCCCCCAGTCCTGCCAAAGGGCTTCGGCCCAAAACATCGACTGTACTCTTTTTCATAGATGCTGCCTGGCCTGTTGAGTTCCTCCAGTATTTTACTTGTGTTGCTCGGATATCCAGCATCTGCAGATTTTCTCTTGTTTGTAGATGAAATTAGTAAGATGGTTTTGGATAGAGAGCAAGGATTAGCCCAACTAAAAGCAAATAAAAATTATAAGTGTTTCACAACATTTTCCCCTCTACTCATTGCAACAAGGAGATTACTTGATTTGCGTATTAAGTTCTGAAAATCCTCACTTCATTTCCAGGATTATGAAGTCCTGATCAAGTCTGCAGAACAAATACAAATGTGTGCCAAAATGATATCACACTGCATTAGAAAACACATCTACAGCACAAATTAAACATCACACATGTACTCCTAACTTAAAGCTCCAGATCAATAGAGTCTTTTAAGAGGCTCCTGGATAGGTACATGTAGCTTAGAAAAATAGAGGGCTATGGGTAACCCTAGGTAATTTTTAAAGTAAGTACATGTTTGGCACAGCATTGTGGGCTGAAGGGCCTGTATTGTGCTGTAGGTTTTCTATGTTTCTATCACAATGCCCAAAATTCATTATGGGCAAGTTGGGGCTTTGTATAGCTATTCTTGATATAAAATTCTTTGGGTTACTTTTTCCATATGCAGACTCCCTGTACAATGCTATAACTCCGTTCTTTGTTCCCTCTATGGTTAGTATTACACCCTTAAGAAGTTGCTGCTTCCCTTTCAGATCCATACTTCCAAATGATGACATACAGACTCACTTTCAAAGGCTTTCAGCCATCTGTTTCAGCAAGTGTCCAGCTCAAAGTGGACAGAAATGTTTACAACATTAATTTTTAAGTAAGCATTTTTATTTGAATTTTAATTACCATTTGACATGTCTTTCCTGTCCCAAGAGCCCTAGTTTCTGCTGCAAGAAAGCAACCTTCACCACCCCCCAACAATTTAACCTTGCGGCCTTTGTTAAGTTTTATAAGATTATTGACAATTTGATTAAAATGTAATTGACTCATAGAAACAACTTCTTCATAATTCATGAGCAAAGGCAGTTGTGACTGCCTCACATCTTCATTTTATATTTCCTCATGGTAACTTGAATACAATCCTATTTTATAATAAAATATACTTCAGAGGTGGAACAGATAACAGTACAGCACAGAAACAGCCCTTCAACACACAATATTGTGTTGAACCAGCTAAACAACACACAAATACGAATCTCTCCTACCATAACACTGTCCATATACCTCCATCTTCCTCACATTCAGATGTCCATCCAAATGTTTCCAAAAAGCCTCTAACGTATTTGCCTCTACCACCATACACATGCAGCACATTCCAGGCATCCAGCTCTCTCTGAGTAAAAAACTTACCCCTCACATCCCCTTTGAACCTACCCGCTCTTACTTTCAATGCACACCCTCTGGTATTAAACATGTCTACCCTGGGAAACAGATAGTCCCTGTCCAGTCTATACATGCTTCTCATAATCTCATAAATCTCTATTCGATCTCTTCTTACCCTCTGTCGCTGCAGAGAAAACAACCCAAGTTTATCCAGCCTTTCATGATAGCATATGCCCTCTAAACCAGGCAGCATACTGGTAAACCTCTTCTCAGATGATGGAGAAAAGAAAAACACTGATTGTTACAGGGTTTCTTGCAACATGATTATCCTCACTTCACCCTATCCAACCCATCTGTGAATAGTCATACAAATTAAGTTACATGATGTATCCAGGATTCAGACTGCTGATTCACCACAAGTTACCATATGTTCACCTGCATCTGCCATAACTTTTCTGTGATCTCTTTATTTTCTGAACTATATATTGTGGGATAACAGGAGTGCATATTAGTTACCTGCCATTTAAGGATGTATCCAAATAGTTATAGGAAAAGACTATTGTCTTCAACTCATTGATTCTGTTTTATACAGACCTTAAGAACATTAATCCTTATAATTCCAATCAAGTAAAACTACTATTTTCCCAGTCTATTACAAAATAACTACTAAGATAGACTTTCATTCTATTCACTTGCCATCTTTAAAGTAATATTATATACTGGAAAATATTCCCTAATTACAATACACTGACCTGTGCATAATTGAATGTTTGACATCATAATGTTTTCCACATTGAGAAAAATTCATGCTATTTACTATGCATATCACAATATACTTTTAATATTGCAACAATTGTTGGATTGTTGAAGTATACTACTGTACATCATAACATATAATCACACTCATCAATGACAACTCGTGGTAGATCACATGAAATTTCAGCATAATCAGTCACAGTAAAATTCTGGAGCCTATCGTGCCTTTTATGAATCTCAACACACTCTCAGCCACTGAAATGACCCCGAAATAGAGCGCTACTTTAATGCAGAACAGTCCAAACATCAGTTCATTGGTTGCGGAACAAACAATAGCCAGGCGACATCAATTGGTCTCCTGCACGAAAGCAGTGTTTAACATTTTTTTCCAATAGATATCTGATGCTTTGCAACATTTCCTTCTCACTTTTTTAAAGTAACAAATTGGATTATGTGCTTGGGTCTGTAAGTAAATGAACAGCAAAAATATTTTATTAAGCTGAAGAAATAACTTATTCCAGAATATCAGATAACTGCAAGGAGGATTTGTGCAGAGGAACAAAGTGAATTTGTGCTAGATTACAATCTTCTCTCAATAGTTAGTCAATAAATGGGCACTTGAAACCCTTCAATATCAAAGCATTCTTTCAAGGTTCTCCAAAATATTCTGTGTCAGGATGCCTCACTGCCTTTCTCTAGCACTGCTGTTTGCCCGTCTAATGAAGCATTTACTGTTACAAGTACCTGTGGTAGGTACTCCAACATTAGAATACTCCAGATATGCAAAATCAAGACATGCATGAAATTCCAGTTTCGACACTATTTTTCAGATTTAATCTCAACAATTGTCGATATTTTAATGACAAATTACAGATAGGTTATTAATGTGCTTATATTTCTCAAATATTTTTCAATGGATGTTAAACCTGGCTTTACATTCTGGAGAAGAATTTCTCAATGTATACCAGCAGAAATGTGGTTGCTAAGGAACCACCTTTTCAAGTCTGAAGTCCAGATCAGGCGGGAATTGCTTTTTCTTTTTCAATTTTGCAGCACATTGTAGCATGGAACAAGTTCTTACTGATTTCTCATTTGTGAATGGTTGTAGAATTGTAAATATAGCTTCTGATGGGAAACTGGGTTGTTGCTTTGTAATAATCCAAAAAATATTGTAAAACTGAGTTAATCTGCATATACCAGATCAGCAGTAACTATTAACTCAACAATTTGCCCATTTTAAACATGAGGGAGTCTGCGGATGCTGGAAATCCAAAGCAACACACACGCAAAATGTTGGAGGAACTCAGCAGATCAGGCAGCATCTATGGAAATGACTAAAGGTTGACATTTTGGGCCAAGACCCCTCTTCAGGACTGGGAAGGAAGGGGGGAGATGCTAGAGTAAAAAGGTGGGGGAAGGGAAGGAGGATAGTTATTAGGTGATGGGTGAAGACAGGTGGGTAGGAAAGATAAAGATTAGAAGAGATCTGTTAGGAAAGGAGAGTGGACCACAGGAGAAAGGGAAGGACGAGGGGCACCAGGTGGAGGAGATAGGCAGGTAAGAAGAGGTAAGAGGCCAGAGTGGGAATAGAAGAGGGGGGAGGGAGGGAAATTTTTTACCAGAAGGAGAAATCGATATTCATGCCATCAGTTTGGAGAGTACCCAGAAGGAATATAAGCTGTTGCTCTTCCACTCTGACGGTGGCCTCATTGTGGCACATGAGCAGGCCATGAACCAACATGTCAGAACAGGAATAGGAATTGGAATTAAAATGTTTGGCCACCGGGAAGTTCTGCTTTTGGCGGGTGGATTGGAGATGTCCCAATTTACAAGGGGTCTCACCAGTGTAAAGGAGGCTGCATTGGAAGCACCGGACACAACAGGCAACCCCAGCAGATTTGCAGGTGAAATGTTGCCTCACCAAAGGGCTGTTTGGGGTCCTGAATCGAGGTGATGGAGGAGGTGAATGGGCAGGTGTAGCACTTAAGCTGCTTGTAGGGATAAGTGCCAGGAGAGAGATTAGTGGGGGTTACTCATTTGTAATTTAGGATCCTGAAGACCAAACTGAGCCAGACTAAAAAGGAATGATTTTTTAAAGTGGCAAAGACAAGAGGATATGTACAATTGTTTACGGGATTGGATAGTTAAGAAAAGAATGGAGTAGAAACATTGTATAAGTAGAAACAATGGAACAAAAACTAGTGTGGAAGGTTTTCTATTTAGTATCCTTCAAATGCAATCAACATGTTGTTTATGTTACTGATAAGGTGGAAAAGCATCTACATGCATGAGTCCTGCTGAAGGGTTTCCACCCAAAACGTTGACCGTACTTCTTATCCATAGATGCTGGCCTGCTGAGTTCCTCCAGCATTTTGTGTGTGTTGCTTGGATTTGCAGCATCTGCATATATTCTCTTGTTAGGAATTATGGTAAACTACTCTTATAAATATGGATGTGAAAGTTGGCAGTAAAGGAGGATAGGAAGCGTATCGACGCCTTTGAACTGTGGTGCTGGAGAAAAATACTACATGGACCTCTCACAGAACAAATGAATTGGTCCTCAACAAGATCAAACCAGGTCTCCCTATGGAGGCTCAAATGGCAAGACTCTGCCTATGGTACACTGGGCACATCATGTAAACGAACAGCTCCCTGGAAAAGGATATCGTGCTCAGAAAGGTGGAAGGACAACAGAAGAGAAGAAGGCTGCAATCAGATGGATGGACACAATAAGGACAGCTATGACCACAAAGTTATTTACAATGAACTGCCTTTCCAAGGATCAAAACTCATTTAGGGCCATATCGATGATGACTCGATAGCATTTAACAACAACTTGAATAAAACAAAAAGTGGCAATGGTGTTTCTGACCACCAGAGTCAATGAAATTAAGCAGACTCTATGGCCACTAATTAGGTGGCCTTTGTCTGTGGATTGATGAATAAAGCTTTATATTTGAAAAGATGCACACAGAACTAAAGAGAAGAATTGGTGAATACTGTGCCACTTGAATCTAAAAGGCTCCAAAGGATGTGCAAGTACTGTCAATTCTCTTAAAATATTAGCTGCAAGATGGTACAGAATTCTTAAATCTTGGTATTTTACACAAGCAGCGTAAATTGATTCTCAGTATGTCCAAGAGCTGCTCTGATTTACAGCACCACAAGAAAGAATTTCAACTGATTGTTTGCCATTGAAAACAAAACAAAGCTCATGAGTTTATTTGACTATACTTTTATAAACTATTCAGTGTAATCTAGTTCTCCAAATAATATTTTCAATCTTACATTAAAGCTTAATCATCATTACCATCTCCAGACTACTGTTAAACTATTAACACATTTTGTTCGAAAATTGTATTAATTTCAAAATATTGTAATAGTTGAGACAGATTCTGTTAAATAGAAGAACAATATTTGGGTGAACAAAATAAAGCAAAACTTATCAAAAGACAAATCAATAGAAAAGTTTCTGTAACATGGACACTTTACATTTTACATTTTGCAATAATTATGCAAAACTAAGGATATTAAAGTATAGTCACTACTAATGCAAAATGTGTATGTGAAGTCTAATGTTCTACAACTTCAGGATTTGTTGAGCACCAACTTTTGGATGCATCAGCATGCTTTTAAGTATAATATTTCAAATGCACACTATGATATCAAAGAGGCACTGGACACCACTCTGTAGTTCAGGATCTCAAGACACAGTTCGCCATGCACAGCCTGCAGAATGGCAGTGGGTCATTACTGAAAGCTACTTAGAACTTAAAGCCTCCAGCATCACATTAAAGAGAAAGAGAAAACACTACTTCCAAGCAACATTGAATGCATGGCAACACATTAATTGTGTTTGAGCTTCAAACCTCTGCTACTACAATGAAGGTAGCTGGGGAGATGCAGACAAGGTTCCAGATACAACAAGAGTGAAATATGGCCACTATCAAGTACTGGCCACATTTTGTAGGAGATAATAATTTGCATATTGACAAATATTGTGATAGAAGATGGTATTCATGTTTCTGAAATGTGGTTAAATTATGTTTCTACTTTGCCACTTCTATGGAATGACCCCTTCTCCTTCTACATCCACTTCCACCATACAATATTCCTGTCCTAATATTCCTTAGTCTTAAGCACAATGATCATTTCAGGAACATGAAAAATACCACTGCAGCAAAATATTATTTCAATTATTATATTAAGATTGATTTTGTTACTTATTGAAAACCTATTTCACTTAAAAATGAAAACAATAATATCAAAACAATGCAAACAATTGCTCAATATGAATTTCAGAAAAAAATTCACCTTTATGGGAACTCCAATGTTAATCTCCCCTTTTGTTCCTGTTTTGAATGTTCTTGCAGATTTACAAGCTGTCTCTTGGCATGTGGCAACTGGCTGAAATGACAGTGCCACACTAGCAATGCAGCAATTTCCTCCCCGGTGGTTTTGTGAAGCCTGGTTACTTATTCAGGTCAATCTTTGTGTTTGTTTCAGCAGGTGAATTGGTAAAGGGTGAGGGAGATAGACCTCCCACAACTGTTGTTATGTGTGCACCTTTACACATGGTACTAAGTTTAAGCAGCGGTTTTTAAAAATTGCAACCTGTCCACAAAAAAAATACACCAAATCAGAATACATTACTTAAGCAAGGAGTTTAAAGCAGCAACAGGGCTCTGCATTAATCATTATCCACTTCTGAGGCCCGATTTGAACTGTGAACAGGGTGGCAAGGGGCTAGAAATGCTGGAAATGCTGAATTGTAACGTGGGCAATTTTAAGTTCTGACCCAATTCTGCTTTGAATTTAAGCTGCTGTCCTGCTCACACTACGAATCCAGCAAACCTTCCATATTCTGGTTTAGATTTTAATTCCTTATGACAAAAAGCATGGCAAGATGGGTAACTGTATGACAATGCTGTACCAATGAGTCAGTGTGCTGACTTACCAGTGGGATGTCTTTGTTGGCCTCTGTCTCCAGCCTATGTTTGACTCCCACACTACGATGTGCAAATGCAGTGCATGGCCAATAGTTCAGAATGGGAACACCAGCCAGAGGCAAGAACAATCCCGTCCACTGAGGCATAACCACACATAAAGTGACAGTGACACCAGCAGCAAGTAATGACCTCTCCATACCAGCGAAGATAAATACAGCTCTTCATCTCCTCCATTCAATCAGCAATAACTGGCAAAGCACTCTTTTTCATGTTCCCTTCAATCTATCCAATCCATTGCATCATTTCACCTTTGATTGCAGGTGAACAAACACACTGGATCTTCTTTCCAGGCCAAGATTGGAGCCTCTCATTCAATCATGTGAACAAGTAGCAATTTTTTCCCCATTTCACAGCACACACCACTAGGATCTACTTTTACCAGCTTGCCATCGCTTCATTTCGCTTCCTCCTCACCTGTTAAAACATGCACTCTTTGCATAAGCCCGACATATAACCTTTTCAAAAAGTATTCATTAATTTCACCAACTTTATAGTCATCGCAATACATGCCCAGGGTAAAAAGGTCATGAAAATAGATATCTGCAGCAGCACCACCATACATTATCTGGATTAATGTTTGTAACATTAAATTAACATAAATTATATATAACTTGCATGACAAAATAAAAAAAAACAAACATAAAATCATTAGTGCAAGTTGCCAGAAATATAATCCATGACATTATTAAGGAATTCCAGGTTGGTTCACGAACCTGATGGCAATGGGGAAAAAGCTGGTGTTAAACCTTGAGGTGTGGATCCTTAGGCTTCTGCATCTTCTGACCGATGGCAGCAATGAGATGCGAGCATACCCTGGATGGTGAAGGTCTTTAATGATTAACTTTAAACTTGGCTTTGTGTGAATGTAAGTCAGAGCAAAATAATAAGGAATGAAGTCACCAATATCATTGTCATCATCCATGCACAGACAGCCAACCAAGACATTAGAAGCTGGCCAAAGCCACTGGAATTGGGAAAGGCAAGTCTGGCAGCCTACCACAGTAATGTGCCTGCATGCTACTTCCAACTCTACAATAACTGAAGACTTGAAACTATTCAAAACCACAAATTCTAATAGGAATTTTGGTAGGTTTCACACTGGGCATGAAATTTCTGCTTGGATTTTGATTTAAAATCACCAAGTGTGCTGGATAGTGTCACAGGAGTGATCACATTATAATTCCACAAGCTCTTATTGCACAGTGAGCACTTATACAGTGACAAAGAACAAAGTATTTAACATGTTGGCAAGAGGAACTTGATTTTACCACCATTTTGTCCCGTTTCCACTGTGTGGGCAGTTTGTAAGTGGGCCATATAAAATACTCTGAATAGTGCAAATCCTTTACAATTTCTTATTCTGATATTATAGAATGGCTTAGGTCTCAGAAAACCATTTATTTCAATTCCAGTTAACCCAATTTTTGATATGAAATTGGTACACTCTGTTCCTCTACAAACAACAATTATAAACATTTTTGATTATTGAAATATTGATGAGGCATGGCAGGTTTTGAAATTAAAGCAAATTGGTTTATTTTTCACAATTCAAAATTGATTATGAAAAATTATGTTGTTACTTTATATTTATTTCTTCAACTTTAATCCTACTATTATCCTTCCATTTACATATTACTGTTGGAAATTATTTTGAAATAATTGACGTCTTTGTAATTTTTTCAATGAGAAAACTAATGATTGAAAATTGTATACTTCAATGATCAACTTTAATGTGATTTTATTTTAATAAAACAGACTGAAGTCAATGCTAAACTAATAAAAAGCAACTAAATACATTTTTGCATCAATTTTGCCAATAACATATGCTGTGTGAATATACAGCTGAACATTTACTATGATAATATTGCCTGAAACATCAGCATGAATATTGACAAAATACAGATATATTTCCAATTCAATTTCTAGCTGCAGATAGACATCAAACTGGGCACTGCTAATTGGATTGCTTCTTCAAACACTAAGCTCATTTCATTAAAAACAATCTTCTTTGGAAGATGTTTCTTCTCTCAAAAAAGATATGCATTAACTCATTCAAATGAGCTTTCTCTCAACAAAATATTTAGTTATTTAAATATATCAATTTCAACTATTAAGAGTTGATGACTAGCTTTAGGCACTTGTGCACCAGACATCAGGTTCCTGTTTTACTGAGTGGTAGGGCCTAATGTCACTCTGCTAATCCAAGTACCAGCCTTATCACCACACCACCCAGAACCTACTGTTAACTGTGAGCTCCTGAAGAGATTTTCCAACCTGCGTTGCTGAACTATGTTTCAGATAAATATTGATGGCAGACCAGAACATCTTCCTTCCAGTTGGACTCTTCTCATTAAGGGAATGATGTCATAATAGTTATATAACAGGATTCTAGAGAGACAAGTTTAAACCCCGCTAATGCATTGCTGAATTTGATTTGAAATATTTAATTTGGAATTAAAAGATACTATCGTGCTCACTATTACTGATACTCCAAATTAAAGCAAAACTAAACTGATACATTTATGTCCCTGAGGAAAGGAAATGCAAGTCACACTCACAACTTCAAACAAATTACAGTATGGTTAACTGTTTCTCCCTCTAAAATGTCCAGGCTAGCCAGTCAGTTCCAGCAATTCAACATGTGTAATTATGTGATCGAAGTTACAGGACTACAAAGGCTGCTGGAAATGAAGTTGGGGTTCATAGAATGGTGTGTCATCTTGCTTAGGTATTTGTACCTGGTCATATCAAGCGAATCCTATACAGTACTGACAAATCAGAATTCTCCAAAGGAATTAGTACTGAACCTTCCTCTTTTCTACAGCTAACCCTGCAAACTACTTCAAAATGATGCACCCTCCTCCACTTAGCACTATGTATTGATCTGTTGTCTGTGTATGCACTGTGGTCTAGAAATGCACATTCTTCCCCCTCTCTCTCGCTGAGAGGTGAATACACCAGTTAAAGCCATCTCTCACATGCATGCTTTTATTTAATATAAGTGTAGTTGTGCACAGACACAACAAATTGGCAACAGGTATGAACTTGAATGTCAGACAATATCATGAACTGCACTGACAGTTACGTGTTGAAACAGTGCCAAGTTAAACAGCACAAGAAGGCTGTAACGGCATGACACTTTCCCAAAACTTTGACTTTAGAGGTGGACTTTCTAATGCTTTAAGGGACAGGCATGCAGACTCAAAGCACTCAAAAGTAGCCATTATCTGAAAGAGACCTAACCTTAGAATGGGCATTGACCATTGCAATATCGTTAAAGACTGCAGAAAAGGATGCAGCAGAACTACAGAATAAGAGGTTAAAATGGGAAAGGCACAAAATGCCCCTGAGTAGTGCAAAAAGCCAAAAATGTTATTGATGTAGCAAAGCCTCCATGATGCAAATGACTGCTGGTTCAAAAAAAAAGTCTCACATAGAGAGAGCGTGCAAGGCAGACAAAAGCCTCAAACAGTGTATAGTCTCAAACACAAAACTAGGGAAATGTATAAAGTTACCAAAAGTAAAGCAGAATCAGTCAACATAGCGTCTGACAAAGGTGAACTGTCATGCCTAGAACTGCATTGTATAAGTGAAGCAGACTGCAAAATCATCTGGTTCGCAATAGATGTGTCTGGTGTAAAACTGAAAATGGAGTTGGATGCAGGGTCAGATTTAATTCCAGAGGCTGACTACAACAAACTGTTTTCTAAGATACCATTAGAGAAGACCTCAGTGATGCTAAAGACTTACACAGGTGAAAAAGTGTTTCCCAAAGGCCAACTGAAAGTAAATGTGATGTATAGAGGCCAAGCACTACAGTTAGATCTTTATGTATTGAAAAGTGGTGGGCCAGCACTTTTCAGACATGAATGGTTAAGAAAAATCCAACTAGACTGGCACTCAATCAAAGCTGAGTGTGTGGCATCAACAGGCAATGGCAGCAAAAATAGTAGCACTAATCAGAGACTGACACAGCTGCTTAATAATGAGAAGGTGTTTGAGAAGGAGATTGGTAAACTCAAAGGCATGAAGGCCAGAATTGAACTGGATGAAATAGCAACACACCAAGATTCCATAAAGCACGCCCAGTGCCTTACACACTACATCCTAAAGTGGATACTGAACTGCAGAGCTTGGAGGCATCTGGAATTTTCTCCAAGATGGAGTGGAGTGATTGGGTCATGCCCATTGTCCCAGTGATCAAGAAAGGAAAGGCCAGAGCCGCTCCCGTATGTGGGGATTTCAAAGTGAGCATCAGCCTGGTGCTCCGTACTGTGCAGTAACCCCTGCCACAAATAGAAGGCACTTTTGCATCTTTAGTAGGTAGGGAGAGGTTTTCAAAGATTGGCTTGTCACAAGCCTATCTGAAAATGGAGATTGAGGAGTCAAGCAGGAAGTTCTTCACAAACAACACTCACAAGGGACTGTTCCAGTATAATCGTCTTGACTTTGGCAACGCATCAGCTCCAGCAATTTGGCAAACAGCAACGTACCAAGTGCTGCAAGATATCCCAGGAACACGATGTTACCTTGATGACATCATCATGACTGGCAAAAATGATGAAGAGCACCTCCAGAACCTAGTAAAGTGCTTTCCAGTCTGAGTGAGTATGGTCTACGTGCAAAGAGAGAAATCTCATATTGCGGGCATGTCATTGACAAGCATGGCTTACATAAGTCACAAGAGAAGACTGAAACAGTGCCACAAGCACCCAAACTGGAAAATGGGCCCTGTAAACTACTACCACCAGTTTCTCTCAAACATTGCTACAATACTGCATCCAATGAACGCACTGTTACAGACAGAAGCAAAGTGAGAATGGTCAGAAAAACGTGAAACAGCATTCAAGGAAACAAATAGACTAATAACATCCGATGAACTGCTCACCCATTATGACCCACCTCTGTCCAATAGACTGGCGTGTGATGCATCCCCTTATGGCATTGGAGTTGTTTTGTCACACATTACAAACGACGGATCTGCACACCCGATTGCATTTGTTTCAAAATCACTGACGATAGATCAACTGAGAAGCCCTTAGTCTAGAACGGGGAATAAAGAAATTCCACCACTAGCTCTACGGGCGGGTCACCAGCCCCCTGCATCCACTTCCAACCCCAGAAGGGAATTCCAGTGATGACTGCTACCCAGTTACAATGTTGGGCACTATTCCTAGGAGCCCACTCTTATGACATAGAGTTCAAGGGTACCAAACAACACAGCAACTCTGATGGCTTGTCACATCTTCCACTATTGGCAACTGAAGAAGAAAAGTCTTCATACTGTGACCCAGCAGAAGTGTTCCACACTGCATTGATGGACCAGTTGCCGATAATAATCTCTGATATACAAAGGGAAACAAAGAATAACCTGACATTGTCAAAATCTATGAAATCACCATGCAAGAACAGCCAGTTCATGGTAACCCTATGTTTCCAGAATTTTTAGCAAGCTGAGACCAACTGTTGATATGTCAAAAAAAACACTGATCTGTGGATCCCTCTGAACTGCACACCAGAGTGTTAGAGAATCTGCATGAAGGAGACCTGGGTACAACTAAGCTGAAGAGTTTCACCTGGACCACGTGTGGTGGCTGGGAATAGATAAACAGATTGAAGACTTGGCCAAAAGCTGTTCAGGATGCCAAAAAATTTAAAATGCACCCCCAAATGCACCGTTACTCCTGTGAGAGTGGCTGTCATCACCATGGCAAAGAGTACATATTGACTTTGCTGGGTCATTGATGGACTCCATTTTCTGATTGCTGTGGATGCTCATTCGAAGTGGCTGGAGGTTATACCAATGAAGTCAACCAAGTCAGCAAAGATTGTCTGCTCTGAGGACTATCTTTGCCAGAAATGGTGTACCCAAATAATTTGTGAGTGACAATGGACCACAATACATGCTAGAAGAATTCTGACTGTTCATGAAGAAAAATGGTATCAGACAGTTCAAGTCAGCTCCCCTCCACCCAGCAATGAGTGGGTTAGCTGAAAGGTTTATCTAAAGCTTTAAGAAGTCCATTAAAGCAATGGACAAGGAGGACATTTCTCTACAGCACAAGTTGTGCTACTTCCTTTTTGTGTATTGGAACTTTGTTCATGCAACGACAAATCAAACACCAGCAATGCTGTTCTTGAGCAGGATCTGAGATCTTGCACAGACATCCTGAAAACATATCTATGGAGGAATGTGCAAAATAAACAGTTCAGCCAGTTGCAAAGTGAAGCAGCAAGATGCTTCAAGATTGGACAGGAAGATCTAGCGTATGATTACCGAGAAGACAAGTGGACACCCAGTAGGATAGCTACAATACTGGACCACTGATGCACACAGTGGGTGTTGGAGATCAGACATGGAGACATCATGTGGACCAGATACTGGATGTTCAACTGAAGAACACATCTGAGTTGACTGCATCCAACAAGACGCTCACATTACAATCATCAGACTTAACTCTCAGTGGTGATGTCACTGCCAGCAACGTGACACTGGAAACCAAGAACGTTGTCTTAGACAAGACACCTGCCAAACCTGATGCCACTCAACAGGTCCAGAGGAGCTAATATGAAAGAAACAAAGCACTACCCAAAAGAATGAATCTTTAGAACTGCGAAATTAGTTATGGACTGTTATTGTGAAAGCATTTTTATTTGGTATATGGGTTTATGAAAGGGAAATTCAATGTTTTGTACATATACAGTTTTATGTTACATTAATCTAAAAGAGGAGGAAGTATAATGTATGGATCTATTTATCTTAGAGCAATGAACTCCCCCCTTAGTACTACATATTGATCTGTTGTCTATGCATTTGCATTGTTCCCTCCCTCTCTCTCTCTCGATACAAAGTGAATACATCAGTTAAAGCCATCCCCGGCATGTGTGCTTTTATTTAATATACATGTAGTTGTACACAGACATAACAGAACTTGCATTAGTGTTTGCATCATGCAAGTGCCTTGTCTGCTTGGAGATCAAGGTGTTATTCAGGAGCTATATAGTAGCCTCTATCACTAACTTTCATCCTTCTTATGAACGGGAGGGGATTCTATTTGAACACCAGACTTATTCCCTGAGATCAATGAACTATGCCCTTTATTGTCTTTATTTCCAAAGTTTACATTGTTCAGTTCTTTGATAACACTGTGCCCACGTTAGAACTTGGTTGCTCAGCCATCCAGTTAGATGTTCACATTCAGTTGGAGGAGCAGAAATGACACATTGTTAAAAGGCATCAAATGAAATGTTCCAAGCATAGCTCTCAAACAGAGATGACGTTCCTTGCATAGATGAATTTACTGTCTAATGCCTGTAAAGTAGGCCCCAAAAATGAAGGTATGAAACTAATACCTAAAAGTGGGCAGGAAGTGGAAAAGTCTTTCTTTCACTCCAGAATAAAACCAGAGAACACTACCAACCAGCCCATCACTTCTGTCAATGGCGAGGAGATAATCAATACCTGCCTAAACTCACACTCATTACTCTCCTGACTATTCCCTCCCAGTGCCTTTCAAAGTTCCCAAGGATAGTTGTCAATAATTAAGGATTCCAAAACATAAATATACTTTGACCCTGACTTGCCTGCCAAGAACCAGCAGTCATCTGTGGTGTCCTAACGATAGGTAAGTCAGGAGTTTCAAGTTGAGTGGAATTTTTGTGACTCATTTCAGGGTCCAATTTTTACCACAGTTCGCACTGGTTTTCTAATGCACAGATTTCAGCTAAGCAGTAGCTGTTAAACCATTGGAATACTTTTGCAATTCACATTCCCTTCGCCATAGAGCCTAAAAATATTATCCCAGGTTACAGAGCAGAATGAGTTGAGATTTGCTAATGCAATTAACTCTTTCTCATGGTGACTGAAGCATGGAAAATTGAAACAATACACATGACTATGACTTAATGATTAGTTTGATTATAAATAGCAGATAACATCCTATTTAGTTCAACTGACATTCTGTGCATTCATTTCCCATTGTTGTCAAAGGAAAATGACATGATTATTAATCGCTCATTGTAAGTAATTAGATAATGGAAGTCTGTTGTCAACAAGTTTGAAAAAGGTCCAAGAGGCATTTTTAAAATTAGAACAGGGAATAAGGCACTGTGCAATTGGAACAGTCAGGGAACTAGCTTTGAAAAGACACTGGAATCACTTGGACGGAACCCAATCACCAACCTTTCCAGAAGCAGCTTAAGAACCAACAACTTACACTGTGGGGCCCAAAGCCTGGAAATCAAAAGAAGATCCTCTTATTGGATTTCAACTAAAGTACCACTGATTGAAATCAATGTAGTGTAAGATCAGAGGAAGAAAATCTGTGCTAAATCCATTCCTGGCAAGTTAAATTTAAGAAACGGCCACCTGATAATAGCGAAAGTACAACATAAAGCTGCAAGTTGTGATTTTAATTCTATAATATTCTTTTCTCCCCTTCAGAGCAAAGAATATTGACATGACACTTCAAAATCATAGACAATATAGGTAGGTTATTTAATTTAAATTAAGACCAGAGTACATGAAGAGCAAATTTTAAAATCCCCAAGTCAGAGACAAAGTAACTGTTTCCCAAAGGTGTAATTTTCCAGTATAAACTTTGATCTGAAGTAGGTAATGCTATTTTGATTAACTCTGTTTAAATGGTTGGATGAATACCCAATTTACATTTTAAGATAAATGTCATAGTTGATCAAGTGCTTTATTGAATTTGTATCCTCTTGAAGTAGTGACTGACTTTTCTAGCTGATCAAATGAAATAATGGAAAACGGAAATCTAAAAATTGTATCATGCCAGAACTGGGAATGAACTGTGTGTGGGAAATCAGGATATCAGCACCAATTACAATATACTGTGGAACTGCGGTGTCCATCACAGCAACAGAGACAGCTGGCTGTTGCGGGGTTGGATGGGGTTAGTGGCCTTCACAACGTGTCTATGGGCAGTTAGTAAGGTGGGGTGACGTACATTTGGGGTTTCTATGGTTTGGCTCTTGCTGCAGCAAGCACATATGAAATGATTGCTTATTTAAAGTTTCATTAAATAACTTCCAGCACTCTTATTATAGAGTAGAGCAACTGCCTCACAGCACCTCAGGAAAACAGGTGTCCCTAATATGTCTGTTTTCCCACAGTCTGTGTGGGCTGTCTTCAGACATTATAGTTTCTTCCCAAGACTCAAGAACATAAGTGTTGTTAAATTAATGTCCAAGTAAGTTAACCCTAGTGTAGGAGAGGGGCAAATTCTATGGAAAATTGATGGGAATGAAGGGATTAATATAGGGGTAGTGTAAATGTGTACTTAATTGTCAGCGTGGATTTAGTAGCGAAGGGGCCAGATTTCCTACTGTATGATTCTTTAATAAAGGCTCCAGCACCCTGGAGAAGCCATGAGGCAATTAAGATTGAGGTGAGATGTAACAATGTAATCACGAAAACTCCATTCTGTCTCTGCATTTATGAGCTAACCTGCATCATGGAGTTTGTAGACACACCGCACTGGATCAATCAGTTCCCACGTCAGAAAACCAACAACGGTTCAATCAAACTGCTATTCCAATATTATTACACTATTGTTATTGGCAAGCAGGAATAAATGTCAATAAGGTGAGGAACCACCATCTAATTCAGAACAACCTCAATTTTGTCCACTTTATTTCATAAAAAAACCCATAAATATCGGAGTCTATTTCTGGCTGATATTGGACACAAGAGATTCTGCAGGTGGTGCAGACCTTCAGCAACACACACAAAATGCTGGAGGAAATCTGTACTGGTGAAGGGCCTTGGCCCAAAACGATTTATTTCCCTCCATATATGCTGTCTGACCAGCTGAGTTCCTCTAGCATTATTTATATTTTTTATTTAGAAATACAGCGTGGAACAGGCCCTGCCACACAACGAGGCACACCGTCCAGCAACCCACCGAGCTAATCTCAGGACAATTTACAATGGCCAGTTAACTTACAAACCAGTATGTCTTTGGACTGAGGGAGGAAACTGGAGTAGCTGGAGGAAGCCCATGTGGTCATGGTGAGGATGTACAAACTACCTACAGATGGCGCTGAAATTGAACTCCAAACTCCGATGCCTCAAGCTGTAATAGCATTGAACTAACTGCCATACTACTCTGACATGAAATATGTTGATCTAGAAATGATATCATGTATGACCTTCAGTGGCTTCTCTAAATTGCATTAAGCACAACCTGATGCTGGTTTAAAGATATCCAGTTTGAGGAAATCACTACCGAGTAAGTACACTATAGTGTTAAATGTTTCTCAGTCAGCTATCCCTAGCAAGATGATGCCCTAAGTTCGTATGGACAAAGAATAATTCAATTTCAAAATTAGTCCTGATATTAATTCCAAGTAAGAAGTGGTTAAAGACAGACAAAAAATGGAAGACAGCTGAATTAATCCAGAACAGATGCAGAATTAGACACAGCTGAATTCTGATGAAAAGTCTACAACTTGTCATTTTAACAGTTTTTCTATCCACATGCACCATTTAAGCAGTTGAGTTTTTCCAACATTCTGGCTTCATATTTGAAACAAAACTGATTTATTTATGCCCCATAGTGAATATAAAAGATTAATGTCTTTCATGTTCAGTTAGGTTGTTTTCGTGATCAAGGGAACAATGGACACCACCAGTGTCTGTGAAGTATTTCCAGAAATTCAAGAGTGGAGAAAAATGACAGACAGGATTTACATGGAAGAATTGTGATGAAAACAATGATGCAATTTTGCTTGGAAATTATGCAGCGTACTCGGTGGATTAACCCATCCATACTTAGGATTGAGACTGTTTGTGACATTGACCTGAACTTCAAAATTGGATTGACTAGGCTCCAAAACTCACCATAATTACAGATCAGACAACAAAAAGCATGTACAACATTGCATTTCAACACAGTCATCAGAGTGTTGCTGTTTGATTTGTTACTCTATCCCAGTAATTTAATGGCAGATTAGGCATTCAAATGGCATGATGTTACTGCATTAAAAATATCAGGAAAGGTTTGAGCTTGTGCATTCAAGTGAAATTTGAGAGCTATTTAATGAGATGTAACTGATCAAAAGTGTTAATTTAATTATCAAGATGATCACATTTATCTTACAGCAGGTTCATATTTCACAAGTTAATTATGAGCAAATATCCAAATATTATATTTAAACAATGCCACATATTGTTTGTTTCCAATACATTTTCAAATCATTAGTTTTGTTTGTCTTGATCAGCTATTCTGATACTACCGTACCTAAAATATATCTCAACTTTTAACAAGAAGTTCATCATTTCCGAAATGTCACACAATTTCAGTAATATGCAGGTTTACTACAGTTAGAATTGATTTCAAATATTTTAGATCATTGCCAATTTTACAATTTACTTTGGTTATTTATTATTGAAAACTAATTGAAAAATAATCTTCAAATAATTTCATTGTTTTAAAACATACATCAACTCTCACAAATGTATTTTTTCAAATGCTTGGTAAAAGTTAGAAAGTGTCTAAGTGTTTTTCATTCATTCACATTAATTGCAGTAAATGTATATTCAAACAAGAAAAGTTGTTTCCTAATTCTGATGTAAAAGCTGATACCGTTAGTAATGTACATAATTACTTCTAACAACTTTCTACAGGAGCACCATCGACAGTGCCCTGTCTGGCTGTCTCACTGTATGGTACAGAAGCTACAGGGCATCAGACTGCAAGACCATACAGAGGATAGTAAAAGCCGCCAAGAGGATCACTGGGGCCTCCTTCCCCCTTATTTGTGACACCTACCGGGAGCAATATATACAAAGGGCCCAAAGCACCGTTGAGGATCATTTTCACTCATCCCCACAATCTCTTTTATCCTCTACCATCAGGGACGTATAAAGCTGCCAGACTGACTAGGCAATAGCTCCTTCCCTAAGGTTGTGAGTCTAATGAATACTCTGCCACCACCAAAATATCACACTACATGCACTTTGAATTATATTTTATTAACTTATTTTGCTTTATGTGCTGTGTGTTGTATATGTGTTGCGGGTAGGAATGTTGTTTTGTTTGGTTGTGTATAATTAATTTAGTTAGATTCAACTATATCAATGAGACAAATATAATGTGCAAGTTCAATAATTGAAGTCCATGCTGAGCCTCTTTCTAAAGCACTCAATTTTATGAGTATCGTATTTCTGGGAAACTATAATAGCCTCCACAAGCTATTGGTTAATTATGGCTCTAAGTACTTCAATATTACTTAAATAAGAAATCTTGTTTTTTTTCTTTGTTAGCTTAACAGGTTAAAACCAATCTCAGGTTTTTATTAACTTTATATTACTTACATCTAGACTGTCTGCCTGCAAAATTAAGTCCATTGAGACTTATGCAGGGAGGCAAACAGGGATATTACAAGCTCCGATTATCATCAAAAAGATGACTTTATGAATGCATCTGCACTTTTGCCCTGTAAGTACATGCAGATGTGCTTCACCATAAACCAAAAGTTATATATTGTCCAAAATTTCTCGGAATCTACTAACTTGCACAAAATACAAACGTTTGTAGATCAGCAACTATGCTTAGTCTTGAAACCCAGGTTCTTTAATCTTGCATCTTTAATTCATTCTTGTGTCATGGTCATCATCAAGGCCTAGCTTTCCTGAGAAAGTTCTGCTGGATCAGCTTTTTGAAGCACTGAACACGTTGTGTTAAAAGCTGTGTCCGTTGTGCGTCATATTTCAGGAACTAAGTACACCAACAATGGAGGGAAGGCTGGAGTAAGAGTAGTATCTGGCTTGGAAGTTAGTGTTTTAACACAACCTCTAGGCGTCCTCTTCTCAACAGCAGAAGACTCAGATTTGATTTTGCCTAACAATTTGTGGCCAGTGATTGGGGGATTGCATATTTAAGCTGGTATGTGGTGTGAGTTATAGAACTGACCAGAGACGTAGTGGCATCCACACTGAACTTTGAGGAGAGTGCTCCCGGGTGTGAAACCAGCCAGCTCCTGGTATGCTTTCTATCCATGCTGGGTTGAGCACTGAGCTAGCAACTCGGCCTCATAAAAAAACAGACAAATGCTAAGGAAACGG
Organism: Mobula birostris; assembly: GCF_030028105.1. Lineage (NCBI taxonomy): Eukaryota > Metazoa > Chordata > Chondrichthyes > Myliobatiformes > Myliobatidae > Mobula > Mobula birostris. Next base: position 63,041,832 of record NC_092375.1, on the reverse strand, counting down.
CAAGGTTGCCACCCGAAGCGCCACAAGGGGCAGAAAGGAACAACAACAATGGAGAGTTACCTTTTGTTTTCCATTGACTGCAGTTTGAAGTGTCTTGCGACAATACATTAAATTCATCAAAGCAACAGTCTCAAACTCAGGGAACAACTCAGGTAAAAATAAGTTCTATCAAAGAGAAACAAAAGCTGATGTTAGTGAATCTTCTATCTGATCATAATTAAACTAGATTGTTAGTTTAACTTAGTTGAAGCATGATGAAACTCCATTTTTTAACTTTTAATGTATATAAATATTTGAACTATGTCTAAATTATAGAATACCTGGGTGCCTTGATCAAGATGAACTTTGTTGAGCTGGTGAGTCCTTTGCCTCATGTAAAATATGCAATAGCACAACTCAGATATATCCAGCCAGATATTATTCAGCAAGTACAAAGGTTATTGCAATTTCACATCCTGATAAATAGCTAACTGGAATGTTTGAATCAACTGACAGTCCTTGGGCCTGACAACAGAACTTCATTAATCCATTTAATTTATTGATCAGTTCCATAGTAAAAAGCACCTTGCTGCTAAAATTAGTCTCAGCCATCTTGAATTATGTGAATAAAACGTGTCAGTCAACCCCTACACAAAAAGAAATTTAGAAGATTAATTGTGTACTGTCCGTGTGAAAAATTACTGGTTGCAAATTCATGGATCAAACAGGGGCTGCACTTTGCAGTGATTATTCAAAGCCACTATTAGGTTGAATGTATGTTGGAGGGGAATCAATTACCCACTAACATGCTTCGAACAACTTCTGATTTAAACATGCCCCTAACAAATACCTTCACCAAAATGCCCAGTAGGAGAGTGGGGAAGCAAATGCAAGCTTCTCCAAGACAGGCAGCAGAGTAGGTATTTAGACAAGGCCATGCTGTAGGAGTGTAGGTAGGCTTGAGAAAGGGAAATAAATAAACCCAGTAAAATAAGACTCTCTTATCCTATTGCTAATGCAAGTTGGCAGACAAAGCACAGTGCCTTTCTACTCCAGCCAAGCATTAAAATGGAAGTTGTGTACCATTATTATTGGGACTCAATCTGATTTCCAGTAGCAGTTCTGATGAAACGCCTTTGAACTGAAGCACTGATTCTCATTCCCACTGCACAAGCTATCAGAATGCTTCCAGAATTTTCTGTTCTTATTTAAAGCAGACCACCCTCTTTACACAAATGCACTTGGAGACTGCAATTGACCATACAGAGAGATCTAAATTGGCTACCACTGGGCTGTGAAAAACAGTAATGCAAAATTGTTCCCACAAACTTTCCCATATGTTATCAAATTAAATGTCAAATGGTAAAACACTGTATAATAAAGACAGTTTTAAACAGACAGGCATTGTTATTGCAAGACACCAGCAGTATGCCAGAAATTCAGGAGTGTCAGGGGACAGAAGTGAGTGTGGTTGCTATTACTAAGAAGAAGGTGCTTGTGAAGCTGAAAGGTCTGAAAGCAGATAAGTCACCTGGACCAGATGGCATACACCCCAGGGCTCTGAAAGAGGTGGCTGAAGAGATTGTGGTGGCATTAATAATGATCTTTGAAGAATCACTAGCTTCTGGAATGATTTCAGAGGAATGTGAAATTGCAAATGTCACTCCATTATTTAAGAAGGGAAGGAGGCAGAAAAGAGGAGATTATATAGCCTGATGATAAACACAAAAACATCTGCAGATGCTGGAAATCCAAAGCAACACACACAAATTGCTGGAGGAACTCAGCAGGTCAGGCAGCATCTATGGAAACGAATAGACCGTTGACGTTTCGGGCCGAGACCCTTCTACAGGACAATACAAAGATAGGCAGAGGGGCAGGTAGTGTTGAGGAAGCAGAGGGTCTGCAGAAGGACTTAGATTGGGAGAATGAACAAAGAAGAGGCAGATAGAATATGGTGTGTGGGAATTGTTGTGGTCATACGCTTTGGTAAAAGGAATAAAGGCATTGTCTATCTTCTAATGGGGAGAAAATTCAAAAATCAGAGGTGCAAATGGACTCAGGAGTCCTTGTGCAGGATTTCCTCAAGGTTAAATTGTAGATTGAGTCGGTGACCAGGAGGATAAATGCAATGTTAGCATTCATGTCATGAGGACTAGGATATAGGAGCAAAAATGTAATGCTGAGGCTTTATGAGGTGTTTGTCAGACCGCTCTTAGAATTTTGTGACCCTTGGAATATAGTTTAGGGACCCTTATCTAAGAAAAGATGTGTTGGCACTGGAGAGGGTCCCAAGGAGTTTCACGAGATTGGTTCCATAAATGAAAGGGTTAATGTATGAGGAGCATCTGATGGTTCTGGGCCTGTACTCACAGGATTGTAGAAGAATGAGGGGGGAGATCTCATTGAAACCTATTGAATATTGAAGGGCTTAAATAGAGTAGATGTGGAGAGGAGGTTTCCTATAGTGAATGAGTCTAGGACTAGAGAGCACAACCTCAGAATAGAGGGATGTCCATTTAGAACTGCAGTGAGGAGACAATTTTTTGCCAGAGAGTGGTGAAGATGTAGAATTCATTGGCACAGATGGCTGCAGAGACCAAGTCATTGGGTATATTTAAAGCAGAGGTTAATAGGTTCTTGATTAACTAGGGCATGACGGGTTACGAGGAGAAGACAGGAGAATGGGGTTGAGAAGGGTAATAAACCAGCCAAGATAGAATGGTGTAGCAGGCTCAATGGGATGAATACTCTTATATCTTACGGTCAATGCAGTTTAGACCATGGGTAAAATCAAATTAGTTTCCTTTTGGTTTATTCAAAAAAGGAGAAAAAATAATAGATCTTTGGTTATGTGAATTTTATTGCCAATAACTCCAGTGTGGAAAGCGCTCAAGAGAATTTTTAGTAAGTTTACTTGTCAACAATATACTTGGTTGTTTGTGAGTGGTTCAAAAACTTCAAAGACATCAATTTAATTTTCCCATTTACAGTTTAGAACATCAATAGTCTGGCTGTTTAGCTCACACAGATAATACAGTCTTCCTTCAGATACACTGTACACATAGCATTAAGATTGTAATCTGTGCCATATGTCTACGTTATCACTCACAAACCAGCTGATGGCTTTTTCATGCCTGCATTGTACTACGTTTTGGAGGAAACTGGCTTATTCACCTCAATGAGTCAATGTCACCTCTCAGAGTGCTACTATCAGTCCCAACAACCAACTTAATTCCCCTCTTTCACACCAACGCATCCTCAAGTTTCATCAAGTCAATCAACTACCTCAGGGGTAATTTCAGGTAGCTAATTACCTGTAACTAACAGCAGATCTTTGGAGATGCCTTTGCACTTAGGTAAACCAATACAGCCACAAGGAGAATGTGCAAATCTCATAAAGACAACACCTGAAATCAGCAGTGAACCTCCGTCTCTGGAGTTAACAACACTCAAACAGAAAGCAAACACTGCAGTTGCTGCAATCTGAAGCAAAAACAGAAACACTGGAAGAATTCAGGCAGTCAAGTAGTATATGTGGAAAGAGAAACCAGTTAAGATTTTTCAACTGACCTTTCCCCAGAAGCGGGGTAGGACTGAGGTGTAAGCAGTAACTATAATGCCTCATTATGAAACAGACTGATTGATTTCCATTTTTCAGTGCACTTTTTTTTGTTTTGTTCTTTGCATGGGAGAGGTTGAGGACCAGAGAAGTAACTACTGCCAGAATCCAAGTCTCAAGTCTGCACACCATAACAACAAGGTGCTAACTTGTCCTCTCTGGAATTACTGGAACAACTATGACTTTATGAAGGATAGGGGCAGAGGAAACAGAGGATGCAGGGCACATTTTTTGATTAAAGGGATCATCATAGCAGTAGTCAGAGATAAAATTACTGAAAGATTATCCAGTAAAGCGTTATGGGTGGAACTGAAAAACAAGAAGAGAATTGTAAACAAAAGAAAATCTGCAGATGCTGGAAATCCAAGCAACACACACAAAGTGCTGGAGGAACTCAGCAGGCCAGGCAGCATCTATGGAAAAAAGTACAGTCGATGTTTCGGGCTGAGACCCTTCAGTTGAACTGGAGAAAAAAAGCTGAAGAGTAGATTTGAAAGGTGGGGGGAGGTGGAGAGAAACACCAGGTGATAGGTGAAACTTGGAGGGGGAGGGAAGAAGAGAATTGTAGTTGGGATTGTAGTTTAGCCCTCCAAATAGGAATTAGAAGAATAAATATGCAGGGAGGTTGTGCAAATTTGTAAGAATAATAGAGTTGTCAAAATAGGGGATTTTATTTTTCCAAACAGACTGGGACAACTATAATATTAAGGGCTTAGATGGGATGGAATTTATTTAGTGCATTCAGGGAATTTTCCTTGTGCAATGTATAGAAGGCAGAGCTTGACCTACTCTTGGGGTAAGAGGAAGGGGCAAGTGAATAAGCTGACTGTGGACAAGTATATTGAGACCAGAGACTACTAGTTTAGTAGTTTTAAAATAGTTGTGGGAAGGCAGCTAACTGATCCACAGGTTTATGTTCTAAATTGGGCTAGGAAATTTGATGATATAGGACAGGAGCTTGCAAGGGTTGCAGGCAAAGGAACCACGGGCAACATGTTGACTTTTACAAATGACGGGCTTTGACAAGTGAAAGAGTGGGAGCTTAAAGTCTGTATGTTCCTATTAGAAGAAAGGGCAAGGCTAGTAAAAGTAGGGAACCCTGGATGACAAAGGATATTGAGGAACCGGCCAGGAAAAAAGAGGAAGCAGGAGACAGGTACAGGCAGCTAGGATCAAGCAAATCCCTGGAGGGGCACAGGGGATGAAGAAATGTATTTAAGGAGGAAATCGGGATGGCTAAAACAGGGCATGAGATAACTCTGGCAGATAATATTTATAAAATCACTTTGGATTTTCCTTCCTCTTAAGAGGAAAAGAGTAAATAACAAGAGAATCTGGCATCTCAAAGACCAAAGGGAACACCTTCATCTGAAGCCACGGAGATGGGAAAGGTCCTGAGTGAATATTTCTCTGCTGTATTAACTGTGGAGAAAGACATAAAACTTCAGAATGAGGAAAAATAAGTGGGCAGATCTTGGGAATAGTTGGCATTGCAGTAGAGGAAATGGTGGATATCTTAAAAGATGGGAAAGGAGATAAATTGTCAGGGACATTCAAGAATATTGTGGGAGGCAGGAGAAGATATTATAGGAGCCTTGGCTGAGATATTTGCATCATTGTTAACCATGGGTGAAGAGCTAAAGTAGTGAATATTGAATTGTTATTTAAGAAAGGCATCATAGGAAAACCTGGGAACATAAACCAGCAGTTCTATCATTTGTGGTAGGTATGCTATGGGAGAGGATTCTGAGTGATAAGATAGATATACATCAGGAAAGAGGAGGGTGATGGTTTGATTAAAGGTAGTTAGTATGGTTTTGTGCATGTGAGATCATGACTTACAAACTTGATTGAATTTTTTGATAATATCACCAAGAACATTGATGAGAGGCAGGGTGGTAGACATGGGTTATATAGACTTCAATAAGGCCTTTCAGGTTCCACATGGTAGGCTGCTCTGGAAGGTTAGATCTCATGGAGTCCAGGGAGAGCTGACTAATTGGATACACAATTTGCTTAAGATAGAAAGCAGAGGATGACGGTAACAACCTTGGACTTCAGGCTCATGACTAATGGTTTGCCTCAGGGGTCAGTGCTCACCCTTTTGATGTTTGTAATCTACATCCATGGTTTAGATAGGAATACACAGGGCATGGCTAGTAAGTTTGCAGATGACACTAAAATAGGTTGAATAGTGGGCAATTAATAAGGTTATTAAAATGCATAGAGGGAAATTAATCCACTGAGTAAATGAGCTGAGAAATAGCAAATGGGAACTTAATTCAGGTAAATGTGAGTAGCTGCATTTTGGAATGGACCTTCACAGTGAACAGTAGTGATGTAGAGCAGAGGGACCTTGGAGTACAAGCACACGGTTCGCTGACATAGAAATCACTTGTAGACAGGACAGTGAAGAAACCTTACTGGGCTTCGTAAGTCAGGGCACTGGGTATCAAAACTGGGAGATCATGGTGCAGTCATTCAGGGAACTGGTGAGGCTGCACGTAGTATTATGCTCAGGTTTGGCAACCTTGCTATGGGAAAGATGTTATTTACAGATTAGAGGGCCGAAGGACTCGAGGGACTGATTTACAGGAGAGAATAGTCATGCTAGGACTTCATTCCTTAGAGCATTGAAGGCTGAGTAACAATCCTAAAGAGGAGTATATAATTATGAGGAGCATAGACAGGGTGAGCATATTCAGTTTTTCTCCCACAATTTTGTAATCAAGAACTAGTGAGCACTAAGGAAAATACAACAGGAATTTGACTATTTTCTTTTTACACAAAAGGTGTAATCAAGGTAGAATGGGCTGCCAGAGGAAGTGGTTGAGGCAGGCACAATAACAACTTTCAAAAGGCGGCTAGACATGGACTGGAGTAGTTTAGAAGGTTATGGACTAAATGAGAGAAAATGGGACTAACTTGGATGGGTCAGCATGGACCAGTTGGATCAAGCGGTCTCATTCTATGTTCTATAACTTCATGAATCTTTGGAAAATGAACACTCTCCAGATACAAAGTATCACCAAGAATTCTTTGGTGTCTGTGACAGTTCACTTGGACATTTGAGTATTTTATTTGTTGTTGAAGAAGCTTCCAATATGGTGATTATATAAGAGCATTGATAATGCACTTTATCATACGGATGCTTGGTAAAGAAAATTTGGGCTATACTTTTTTTTAATTGCTGTTGATTTAGATCTATCTCATAGGATGTCAGAACAGAATGGTCACTGCAATGGGGAAATCATGACTTTGCTGCAACGTTTTAAGTTCCCAGATGAACGTTATGACAGACAGTACTGGGTTACTGTCACATGTTGTGACATAATTTGTTAGTGTTACTCTTTGGCCCCAATTCTGATTTCATTCCATGTACAATTCAAACATAACTTCCAATGATGAGGCACTCACTGATCCCAGACAAATATTTAGGTTGGTTCCTCGTCAGATACATTATTTTTCATTATTTGTATATCTTCAATGCAACCAAGAACATAAGATTTGCTAACTGTACGTGAACAGTTAAATTTTCCAACTCTTGCAGTATTCACCAATGGCTCTCTACTAAGTTAGCTCTCATTGGTATAAGCAACAGTAAATTTAGATTTAAAGAGGACTTGATAAGCTCTGAAAAAGCCAAGATATCATTGCAATAGATTTCCAGCTCTCATCTAGGTGCAAAAAGTAAACATATTATGGAGTGGCTGCAGGTTACATAACCAAGTCAAAAAACATGTTTCTATCTTCTGTAAGCGGACAATCCCCAACAACAACTTCTGCACTTTGTGGACTAATGATTCTTCAATTTGGTTTTATTCTTGAGAAGAATTTTGGTACTTTACAAGATTATGCTAATGTACCAAATACAGATACATTAAATCACTATAAATTAAAGCATACTTGATAAATATATTAGCTTTAATCCACAAACATATTTTATCCCCCTGTGTGCTTTATTTGATTGAACACCAACATCTGCTTTTTTCTACAGTGATGACAAGCACTAAAGATTTTATTTGCTATGGGCTAATAAAATATTTGAGTATATTGTACTGTGAGTAGCTAAATATGAGAATTTTTGGTGGATTTCTGGTGGCGTATGGACCAGATATGTTGTGCATGATTAATGTTGCTTACTCTCATAACTTTATCATGTCAGTATCTCATTGTGATATGCCATCTCTTCCATGCTTAGAATCTGAAAAAAGTTAAGACAAGGACCAAGACCACGTGGCCCACCTAATCCATGCAGTTGAAAGAATCCAGTCAAGGTTCATCACCCTCCAGGTTTGCACCCTGTGGTCATTCAACCATGACTATAATGCAGGGAGGATTTCTGCATTTACCCCCCAATTCCCCAATTCCTCCAGTAGTCCTAGAATCACACCACACATTGACTGAAAAGAGATTCCCCAAATCTTCCCCTATTCTTTTTACTAGTTATGCTAAATACAACAAATAAAAATTGACAGTAGCTGCCAGGCCAAATAACACCTGTGAAAAGAGAATCCAGAGATCCTGTTCTAGGGTACTGACATTTCGTCCCAACTAAGATGTTAATTTAGTTTCTCTCTTCAAAGTTCTGCCAACCTGCTATCTATTTTCAACATTGTTGGGGCTTATTCCCCATTTCCAGCAAATATATATTTTAGTTAATTCTTGGTACTTGTTAACAGTACAGCTTAGTGTGGGCCCTTTGGCCCATGATGTTGTGCTGACCTATATAAACCTGCCTGACAGTCAATCTGAACTTTTCCTCTTACACAGCCCATAACCCTCCATTTTTTGTATATCCATATGCCTAAAAGTCTCTTAAATAGCCCCATTGTATCATCCTCTATATCCCCAGCAGTGCCTACCTTTGACACCTCTGCTACGATTTCCTTCTCTCAACATAAAAGGATCTCCAGAGAATATATACAGTGTACAACCTGAAATTCTTAGTCTTCGCAGACATCTACAAAAAACAGAATCTGAAAAGAATGAACAGAGGAGCACATGAACCCCAAAGCTCTCTCTCCCCCTCCCCTGCACAAGCAGCAGTAAACCATCAATGCATCAACATCCCCCCAAAACCCATTTCAGCAAGAAGTGTCAGTGCCCACCACCCACCAAGCATTAGCAAAGCACCCAAAGAGAGACCATGATCTACTGTCCACAAAAACTATTGTTTACCAGCAGTTCGACATGCCACAGGCTCTCCCTTTCTCTCACTAACAAGGGACAGAGAGATGTCACCCACCTCACAGTGAAAGGGCAAACTAACAGTTGCTGTTATGATGTTACAGACTGCCACGTTGCTTTTTATTCCGATGCTCCGACTCAAGAACTGCAGCAAACTCTCCCTACCATCAAGAGAAAGAGAGAGAGTGTGATCGCTGGACTACAGAGACCTCCACAGTAGTAGTCCTCCACGTTGGTATTGGCTTTTACCACCCTGGGAAAAGGTCATGAGCTGTTCACTCTATCTGTGCCTCTCAACCATATGCACCTCTATCAAGTCATCTCTCATCATCCTTTTCTCTAAAGAGAACGCCCTAACTTGCAAAATCTATCCTCCTACAACATGCTTTCTAATCCAGGCAGCATCCTGGTAAATATCCTCTGCACCCTCTCAAAAGCAAGCACATCCTTCCTATAATGAGATGACCAGAGTAAGGGATTTTTGTGGAGGTAAACAGATGCCATTGAGCAAAAAAGCCAAGCTACAGAACCCAAGTGTCATCGCAAGGATTCTCAACTGTTTGCAATTTAAACATGTCTGGCTTGTATCATTTCAACAACAGAAACAGTAGGAATGAGAAGTGTAATGCGGACCAAGGAAAATGTTAGAGTTGCTATAAATTATATTGATGATACCTTGGCATTCTGAAAGAGTCAGTCAAACAACCAATGCATGTTTGTTCAAAGTCGTCATTATCCTCTTTAGTAGATAATTGGTGAGCTGCCATCAACCAACATGTTGTTCTGGAATTGGGAAATTGTGCAGGGGCGTTCTGTGTGCAGATGTCCCCTGAAATGAGAAAGCTAGAAACAGTGCAAGCGGAAGTCCTTCTCAGTTCAAACTACAGCTATGTTACTCACTGCTGCCATTGAAGAGGAGTTACTGACACACAAATCTGCATCAAGCATGCAGATGGTAAAACCTTTTAACCTTTCTACGCAGAAAGAACCTACACACAAATTGCTGGCTGCCACAGTAACTGGCACTGAATTTGTTTCTGACCTCATTGTACAATTCAAACTACATCCTGGATTTACTGACTTCATAGTAACTTGTTGTGCACAATTTAGCTTCCATGTTTCATATATTCCAGCAGTGATGACACTGAAAGTGTTTAATTTGCTGTAAAAAAAAATTTCAGTGATTTTCAAAAGGCTAAATGTAGTTCTTTTTTGAACTATTTTTCTCTGCATCACATGGATATTAAGTGAAAATATGAAATTATAACAACGTGTTATCATTTTAATAAAAGTTTTGACTCAGACACCTAATTTGCACTGCTGGAGCTTATTATGCTTTGCAAAGTAGTGTTAGATGGGGTTTGGAGACGGGCAAGGTAAAGCTGCAAGTTATCAAAAAGTTTAAATCTACTTCCTGAAGTCATTGATCTCACAGGAGTGACGTTAATAACACCAGGACTATACTGAATATGGATATGCAATTCTGTATGAAATGAGGTCACTTGTACATGATTCTGGATGTATATGAATATCCACCAAACACAAGACATTGTTAAAACAGTCAATTAAACACTCCCTTAACTTTCAACTGTGATGGATATTCTCTTCCTGGGCTAATGGATCTCATGTTTTGCAAAAGCTCGACTTTCTAAACACAGTAGCTGCCACTTGTCAATATCAAACATTGTAAGTAAACTTCCAATTAATATTTACTGAAAATAAGTGTATCATTGAAAATAAATGAGCCATGGTTTAAACTACTTTATTAACTGTAAGTATCTTCTCCTTGGTAGGGAGAGGGGACCCACCACTCAAATAGTAGGTATTGGGAGATAAACTAACCATGGAGAATAAACAGAGAGTGAACTAGTCTTTAAAGATTGAGTAGTTACAGTATAATCTCCCTTTAGTGAGGGTCCCCATGGCTATTTATATCCATTAGAGCTTAAGGTCTTTGAGTTTGAAACTTCACGGTCAGCAAATCCATTATCATTACATTGCCAGCTATCTTCATTCCAGGAAATAGAAGAAGAACAGACACACTTTTATGTCCATCAAAGGTTCTGATCTTTAAATACTATGAACATATATCAATTTGATTATTTAAAGCATTTAGCATTCAAATTATGCCAGCTTACTGTTTACATTTTAATGAGATTTAATTTCTGGTTTACAATCTTTTTTTTTCACATTCAACTTGCTAACAACTCATTTACTAGCATTCAAAGTACTAGCCACTTATTAAAAGATATTCAGAATTTTCTCTATTTTGTGATGATGACCTATTACATTTTAGATGTTATATTATGAACAGACATGCACCAGTTATGTCATAGAATCATTAAATCACTAAATTACTGGGTGGGATCAAATAGTCTTTACCTGTATCCATGGTCCCATTACCCTCTGTCCAGTTTATCATTCTTTATGCAATCACCCTCAAATGCCTTCCTATATTCTAAACGAACTAAAAAGCCCCTTACATGCCCCACATCAATATAAGTATAATGAGTTACAAGAGCCAAACGCACATCCCTTGGCACCATGTTCAGTATAAGTCACATGCTGCTCAGTGATCTTGACTTCCATCAGTGAAAAAATAATGCATCTCGGGCTATAAATATTGAACGCATTTCCGGACAAAAGTAAAAACTACATAAACAACTCTTACAGTGATTACAAACTTGTATCAAATTCTAAGCGCAGTAACAGTGAAAATGCTTCACCTAATCTAACTTTAACAGAAAATGAATCCTTGCAACACAAGTATTGTAAGTGACCTGCCATCACGTATCACTCTATTTATTTATTTAGCGATACAGCGCGGAGTGGGCTCTTCCAGCATTTTGAGCCACACCGCCCCAGCAACCCCTGACAAACCCAACTAACCCTAACCTGATCATGGGACAGTTACAATGACCAATTATCCTACCCGGTACGTCTTTGAACTATGGGAGGAAACCAGAGGACCCAAGGAAAACCCACACATTCCATGAAGAGGATGTACAGAGCCTCTTTACAAAACTGGAGTTGAACTCCGAAACACCCCAAGCTGTAACGGTGTCACACTAACTACTCCGACACCATGGCTCCCCAATTTGACACTGATTGTACCTCTGATACTATACAGTTATGTTTTGCCTGCTTTTCTCAATGGTGAATGATACACAACAGAGTGGAATAGCTGGAACCATCGATCTGTTCTAAAAATGTTTACATGTGATTGCACACTTGGACATATCATTGGTCCAGATAAAATAATACAGATGCCTCTGTACTCAGGTTAATACAGTAAACATCTCTGTTCCTCCACAGACAGATGGAATATACTTGGAATGTTAAAGCATAATGTGCAAGACACATCAGTATCAAAAATCAACTAAAATTAGGGACACTATAACACTCTATTTTGTTACTAACATTCTCATATATACACGTGCAGGTGTGCGATTATTTTTTTACTCAACTTTTAAAATACTGTGTAATAATTTCAAAATGTTGTATTTATGATAGCAATAGTAATTATAAGTATAATTAAGCTCAAATGCGAAATGTTTTTTTTTCATCGCATTCTCTCCTGACAACTCAGTCTGTGTGGCTTGGTGCAGCGCATGACAAGTCTAAACAATAGACTGTGCCCAAATCAACCCAACCATCAACAAGGTGAGTGGGTGCATTTAGCTAAATTGAAGGCAAGTTGTCATGACCAAGAGTTTGTTATGACCTGGCCTTGCTGACTTGGCATAGCACATTGTTTAAAGAAATGTAGGTAAGTAACTTAGACTTAAAATGAATAATGTAAATACTCAGCAGAACAGGCCACATCTGCTTCAAGTCAAAGACCTTTCATCAGAACTGGGAAGGACAGTAAGGAATCCTGTTAAATTGCAGTGAGTGTTGGGCAGGGAGACTGTTTCTGATGAGATTAAACTGGGGATAAACTCTGAACAAGGTTATCTGGGCAATGAGTGAATGGAAGTAGTTGAAGTGTTAAAACATATACAAAAGGACATGGGCAAAGTATTATTGGAGTGGTGAGATCCAGAGCAAGAAAACATGCCCAGCAGGACAGTAAACGTGTAGGATCGACACTTTTTTACAGAACTGTAAAGTGGGAAGATAGCCAGTATAAAAGGGTTGGGGGAGGATGTGGATTGAGAGATTGTAAGTGATGGGTGGTCCTGATGAAGGAGGTGGTATAGGCAGGTGGGAGAGGGGCAGGTATGAATGATGTAAAAAGGTTACAGGTGCAAGGGTTTAAGAAGAATAAATACAATGGGAGAGGACATGGAATAAAGGGAAGGAGGAGAGGAGGGGAACCAGAAAGCAAAATGTGTGGGTGATGGACAGATCAGACACAGATTATAGGAACAGCACTCTATATTCTACCCCAATAGTCTGCAACCTGATGGTATGTGTATTGATTTTTCCAACTGCTGGTAACCATTTCTCTCTGTACCCCCTTCCCTTTGTTTTCCAGCATCTCACCGGTCCCAAAACTCCTTCCCTTCTCCCCCATCACCCTTCAATCTACCCATCGTGCTTTCTTGTCTGACTAAAAATGGTGATAAAAACATTCAGATTTCTCATAGCCTCAGTTAGTGAATGCATCACACAAATACCAGAATGTGTTCAAAGGACAACAACCTTTTGAATAAAGGAAAGTGTCAATCTACTCATTCCCAACAGTTTATGCAAAATTTACTAAGGGAGAACTAACAGACTGTGAGGAAAATATCTGCATTTGTTACAAATATAGATAAGTATATTCTGACATGTAGTGGATTACTTAAGGGCTGATGTGAAGGATTCAGAATGGAACTTTATACATTAAAAAAGCAAGCTTTTATTTATTGATATACCATACTCCCCAAGCCCAATACCTGCAATTTTGTATATTTTTATTGGTCATCCTAATACATGGACCCTATTATAAAGCTAACTTATTCACAATCAAATGTGACTAAAGCTTTTTTTTATATGTATTAGTACCTACTATACAGGATATTCATTTGGTGGAAAACTACCAACTCCAAGGCTTCACAATCTACATGTTTAACAACCAAATAAACCAAGGCCACAAATATTAAAATAGACACTAAATTTAATTGTGTCAATGTGATGAATAAAACTAACGCAGTTTATATATAATTACAAAAGCGCAGGAGTTTCCTACTTGTGATTTATATAGTCAACCCTAATTACTGAAATGCTCAATTTATTATTTTGAATATGGACAGTAACATTTCATCCAATGACTCCAATCAGATTGAAAAGTCTAGTTTTCTTTCCTCTTGCAGTGAAGCTTCTATTTACATATAAACACAGTCAGCATGCTTTTGTTTGATAAAAAGCAATGTAATCATATTTTGAACAAGTACAGTATCTGATATCATCCAAGTAAAATCTCCCTTCACGTTGTCCCAGTCAAAGAGGTCTCTTCACATTTTTATAGGGTCAGAACATCTATGGTTTCCATAACGGTAATTATTTCAGTTTAAATGTCCATATGCCTGAGACGAGTTTTTTTCATAAATACTTGATCCTTGGGCCACTTACAAAATGTACATTTCCTATTCCACCCGGACCATCAATAATTATTTGAATTCACTTGAATTTGGTCAAATGACATTTTAGTGGCTTGTTGTCTGTTTTTTCTAGCAATCTAATAACTTTACCACATTCACCAACAACAGCAGGTTTAAGCTAAAGGTACTGTTCCTGCTACAAGGCAGCTAGACACATGGTTTAAACAAAAAAAAAATCTTTTTGAGTTGAAAAAGTCAATGATACCTATGCGATGATCTTCACTCCAGGAATGGATGCTGCTGCCAAGGTAAGATAAAACAAGCACAAGGGTTATTCAAGACTGGATGTACTCAAAGTAAAACAAAATAACTAATACATATGTCGAATATTTCCCCACTACCAGTGAAAGTTAGAATGAATATTGTGTCTGCTCAGACCATAGCTTCTTTAAGCTCCGTGATTGCTTGGGTGATGCCAGAGGATTGTAAACACTTCTACTGCTTTAAATGGAGGAGAACTAAAGTGGCAACAAATCTAATCTTGAGCAGTGAAAACACACAGGGCAAAATTGATTGGCATTGAGAAAATAATGAGGTAATAAATGTCAGTCAGTTGGATCTGTGAAGTTGAAATCATGTTTGACCAACCTGATTCAGTTGAAGTCACGAAGATATTTGAAGAGTAGTATCAATTTCAGAATGGATTTAATTCATGGTTGCATTTGACAAACAGCAGCAACAGTAGGACACACATTGCTGATATTCAGAAAAAGAGTCAGACCTGATATAGGAACCAACAAAGCCAAACTGAAGCAGATTCAATGGCACTATTTGGAAAGTAACCGCAGATAAAGTATTGAAGAGGAAAATAAAGTCAGAGAGACATCAGGAAATGGAACAACTTTATGAAGGCACCAGCAAAGACATGTTTGGCCAAATGGCTTCTTCAAAGACTCATTTTCTCACAGTCCCATGCTGAAAGCTAAATTAGGAAATCCACGTGTATGTGACAGCTCCTTAATTATTTGCTCAGAAAGCTCTTCTAAATTTTAAGAAATGCAACAGGATGGGATTCCAGGCAAACTGTGCAAGTTGTGATTATTTTCAGATGTCTTTCTCACAACCAGCTTCCACAATGATACATTTTCATAATTGATATCAATGCCAATCTGGAAGAGCCCCTGTCAAAAACAGGAAAAGAGGAAGCAAGACTTCAGTTCCTGCTGCACACTGACTAACATTCTTCACTGGTAGAAAGGACAGAGAAAATATTCATGATCTCTTGCAACTCAGAGAGAAAGATGTATTTTTCATACAGAGAGCAACATTCCTTGGGCTTTATTAATAGCTCTCTGTGTGGATGACTCATAAAACTACTTGGGTCAATAATACTGGCATTTTTCCTGCAACCATTTTGTAGCCTTGCTGGAAGGAAACTTTGCTCATCTAAAGTAGAAAATGAGAAACAAAAATGTGAATAAAAATCTACAAAGCTAGAATGGATAAGGTAAGGAACATTGTAGACTGCCAAGGAGAATGTTTGTTATAGCTGACAATGAGCGTATATTGAGCATACTTCCTTGAGGATTAATGTCAAGGATACTGAAGTTTCTTATTTATAATACTGATCATGCTAAAACAATTTATAAATGCCAAATGATAATCAAAAATCTAAAATAGTAGAGAGTAGGCTGAATAGCTCTGTGGACAGCTTTTTGTCTCGAGTACTCTATTAAATTTTTTGACCCCATTACTGGACTATCATGATGTTAGATTATAAGAAAAAGCATATTTTTCAATTCTAAAAAAGACAATGCAATGTTATTATTTACATTTAAATAAGTGGGGAAAGTTGTTTCAAATTGTTCACAGAGAAAATGTGGATATGATTTTAATTTGTGAAGTAGAACTTTGGATATGATTGTTGGAAATCTTACATCATTCATTGAGATGAGGATGACTTTCTGGATATATCAAACAAAATAAAAGCCGTGAACGTATGCTGGTGAACATTTGTCACGCGGGCATGGCAGACTCCGGATAAAATGCATTGAATGCCTTCTTCATCCTTCTGAACACATGAATACAGTCCAAGACTGGACATCTGAAATCAGCAATTCACACAAGGTGCAGACACAATACAGCTGAAATTTACCTCAATTTAATTATGTGTTGGTTGCTTCAATGATGATAGGTTTTGCAAGTTGCACCTGTGTATCATAAGTGAACAACTGCATGTTCATTTCTCTGAGGTTTGCAATATGAGAGGATTTCTGACCTTGCAGTATTAAAGTGTTGAGTGTGCCTGTGATAGAAATCCTGCTTCAGATTCTATCCTAACCCCATATTATTTGGAACATTTCACAGCATCTCTTCCCTTTAGGAAGTGTTAGATTAATGCACTATCTTAACTGCAAGCTTAACTTTAATTTTTAAAAAAAGTTCGTTGGATTAATTTTTCTCTTCTGGAAACACATCTTCAGAAATATGCTTTGATTAGTGAAGCATTAATTGAGTCTGTAATTTAATGGAAAATTCCACAAATAATAGATACTAAATAGAGAAAAATAGCTTATTTTAAGTATTTGCTGGTACAGATATGACATCTTTATTTCTAGTCTGAGTTACATGAATTTAATTTTTATTAAAATTTGTGTAAGATTTTAATTCACTTCAAACTTCAGATGGAGTAATGAGTGTGATTGTGACTCCATCTCTTTGGTCTACAAAATGTGTGGTAGTAGAATATGCCCAGTCAGCAGACTTTGGAACTCACTGCATTTTCTAATCACTGAAAAAAAATATCATGAACTAGTGGGAAGTAAGAATGGTATTAATGTTGAATTAATCTAGACAGCCTGGGAGTTCAAAATTAATATATTTATTTTTGCCACACTTCACCCCAACCTTTCCAATTATTGTTTTATTGTTCCTGAGAATGTCTATTCCCAACCACGCCAATAAGCAATGCACAATGTGATGCCTTTATATCAGAGTTCTCAATTCATTCTCTCTCTTCCGATATCTCTTCTGAAGTATTCCATTATACTGTTCTGTGCTGAACCCTTCTAGTGGTCACATATACCTCTAAAAATTTACCTGTAGCTTTTCTGTCTTTCCTATAAGTGGGCTAAAACACACGAACTGACTGAAATAGATGTAACATCCCATAGTGTGCATTACAGAGAGGGAGAGACTGTCATAGATTCAGGGAGATCCAGCACAGAAATAAGCCACTGAGTGCACAACAACCATCAACTACCCATTTATGCTAATTCTACATGAATGATTATTTGAATATTCACATCAAATTTCCCCAGATTCTACCATTCACCAACATACTAGGGGCACCTTACAGTAGTCAATTATATGACCAACCTACATACCTCTGGAAAATGGGAGAAAGCCCGAGCACCAGGAAATCCAACATGCAATGAGAAGTTAGAGTAAGTTGGGGAACTTGGGAAAGTCTTTAACAACAGTACAAATATAATGAGTTGAATAGCCCTTTTCTATCATAACTTGGTGATGTAATGATAATTCACGCTGACAGGATCCTATATCAGTGTAACTGTACGTTTAAGAAACAAATGTTACATGTAGTGCAAGGATGATAACTGATTGCAGCAGAACTTCCAGATAGGTTGAGAAGTGCTATTTCAAAGAACTTTGGCTATGCAATCAGAGTGAATTTACTAGCAGCAACACCCAAAGGAACCTGCAGGCACTGCTGACAAGTTTGGGAGATCACTGCTTCTGGGAGTAGCAAGAAGCAATGATCCTGCATGTTCATTTCGAAGGCTGGTCGAAACTCAACATGTAGGATACATCACAAAGCTCAAGCAGCATGAGGAGACCCGGCCTTTCACCCTGTACATGAACCACATGAAGATGATTGTTCAGGTGAACAATGTTACTGAGATAGTGTCAAAGGAGAAAGAACAGAGAAGCATAATGATATTTGAAAAAAGTGATACTACCACCAGCAGTAGGTCATGAGACATATGGGACACTGAGGAGTTTACTAGTGCCACAGAACTAGAATGGGATTTCAAATGCAAGCACTTTAAAACTTCAATTGAATGCTTCTATTTGCTGTGAATTGGAAACTGCTGGCAGAATTCAATTGAAGTTAATAAATACAGTGGTGTTATGTTGGAGGGAGCAGTAGAATTGCTTCCAGCAAGGAGGTGCCACATGAAAACATGAGACAAGTTCTCTCAAAGTACAATTCTAAGGGGCAAACTGGGTATAGGCCCACAGAGAGGATATTGGTGGCATAGTAATCTTAAGCGAGGCCCTGTCCTGAGTAGGTTCAGCTGAAAACCAGCAGGATATATGAGTACGATAGATGGAGAAGTTATCGGTTACAAAGGGAGAACAAGGCAGGACATCTTGCTGTAGATCACAGATTACATGTGAGACACCTATCTTCAGAATTCCCTTTTCAAATTGACTTGTAGTGAGAGTCTTTCTGGAGCAGTATGATTAACACAAGGTGTTTTTCCTTGATAAAAAGTAGTGGCCAATAAATAAGGGCGCCTTTTAAGCCTCAGAAAGCTGAAACTGGGGTCCTGTACACACAGAAGCCTCCAAGTATAAAGAGGGAGGAACTGGAGAAGAAACAGCGTGTGAAATGCTATAACGATACCAGAAGGAAAGAGACAATGACAGCAGCCAAGCAAAGAGCCTGAGAAATGGATGCAAAGCTTTGTTTGCAAAGAATCTTCCATAAAAAGTGGTGCTGACTGTCCTCAAGGGATGCTTTAAGATTTTCAGAGAGATCTTAAGTCCTGGCTGGAGTTGATCTAGCACCTTCTGGAATTGTGCTTGTCAACTTATTCAGGAAACTTGTTTCCTGCTAACCCCCCAACACAAACCTAACAGTGTACAAGTAATACATCCAGAGTAGAATGTCAATCAAGCAGTTTACTTCAATAACAAATGCTGCATTGTGCATGGACCACTATCAACATGTTTTTGTGGGTGTGTAATCCATTAGATAGTGATGTGAAGCATAGGAAGATAAAAACTGATAAAGTAGAACTGTTGACTGTGTGCAAAACTTTGCACACATTCCTATTATCATTACTAACTTGGTTGAAATTTAGAAAGCAAAAATTGATACATTTGTCTCAATGTTTTTCTAACCAACCAAAAACTATGTCTTTTGCCAAATGATAATTAACAAAACACCATGCAACTGAACCAAAAATATAATCTCAAAAAAGCAAGATTGTAGTGATGAATATAGAAATTATTGCTGGAAAAATGTGGTTTGTAAGCTTAACGTAACAGTTCTATATAGAATTTTGGGTAAGATATAGCTCTTTATTTTGTGCCCACTTTGGCTTTTTGGTGTCCAGAATTCTAATTTTTAAACTGTGATTGAAATGTAATGAAAGGTAATCCAATTAAATGGCACAAGCACAGATACTGAACAGTTTTTGGTAGAGTTTCAAAAGTTTATCAGTGATATCCAACTCTTCCACAGATCGTACTGTTGCAGCTTCTGTGAATGAAAATCTTCTTTAGCTCATTTTTTTTTATAAACAAGTATGTTTGTTCATTTATGTATTGCTCCAATTGTAAAATAAATTGGATTTATGGAGTAAAATTTAAACCTCAGTATTTTATAAGTGTTTTTAGCCATGATTTTTGAACACTTGGTAAGTTATTTGCAGTTTGATCCAAGCAGAAGCATTTCAAATTTTATGTTTTTAAAATATTTCAGTCTCATGTTTATGCCCTAACTTCATTTATCTCTTTCTGTAAAGTATTTCAAATTTTTAAACACTGGAGTGCATGCTTCCTTTTTTTTTGATGTCCAGGGGAATTGAATAATGAAAGCACCATTGAACTTAATGAAGAATTGCCAAGAATCATTGCCCCTCCAAGGCAGACACAGAAGTACAATTGCTATTTATTCCCCAGTAATATGAGGAATCTTTGTTTTATTCATCAGTGCCTTTGTGAGCATTTTGGTGGATAAGGCATTGTAAACATTGTATTACATTATTTGAAAAGTTCACATTTTGCAAAATCACATTGCTCTGAACAACCACTAAAGAAAGGCAGCTGTGTTGTTTTTTAAACGTTAATTATTGTCATTAGAAAAGAAGGAGAAAGAACATGATGAGACTCTTAGCTACCTGCCGCCTCACCTCTGATCTTTCTGTTATGATTATGGAAATACCTGTGATTTTGCAAATGTACAGCATGAAATTCCCTGAAGAACCTTTGGGCATTTTTAACTTTGGTTTGTTTGTGAGTAGATTTACTTCTTTGGAAAAATAAAGGTTTTATTTATGGCTATAAATCTGATTGGTTGGCCAATCCTCACAATGTCAGGATTTTTCCCGGATGCCAAAAATCTCCAGAACCAACACCAGAATCCAATTACATTTGGGAAAGCAACATGGGCGTATGCTGCTTCAAGGCTGGCAGCATACACACTGCTAAATCTGCATTACAACTTTGCTGATATTTCAGACACACCTACAAACAACTTAATGAGTAAACAGTGGTTGTAGATGGGTCATATTCTGCATGGAGGTCGGTGACCAGTGGGGTGCCTCAGGGATCTGTTCTGGGACCCTTACTCTTTGTGATTTTTATAAATGACCTGGGTGATGAAGTGGAGGGATGGGTTAGTAAGTTTGCTGATGACACAAAGGTTGGAGGTGTTGTGGATTGTGTGGAGGGCTGTCAGAAGTTACAGCGGGACATTGATAGAATGCAAAACTGGGCTGAGAAGTGGCAGATGATGTTCAACCCCGATAAGTGTGAAGTCGTTCATTTTGGTAGGTCAAATATGATGGCAGAATATAGTATTAATGCTAAGACTCTTGGCAGTGTGGAGGATCAGCGGGATCTTGGGGTCCAAGTCCATAGGACGCTCAAAGCAGCTGCGCAGGTCTTAACTCTGTGGTTAAGAAGGCGTATGGTGTACTGGCCTTCATCAATCGTGGAATCGAATTTAGGAGCCGAGAGGTAATGTTGTAGCTATATAGGACCCTGGTCAGACCCCACTTGGAGCACTGTGCTCAGTTCTGGTCGCCTCACTACAGGAAGGATGTGGAAACCATAGAAAGGGTGCAGAGGAGATTTA